>NC_091239.1:345000-467500 GCF_040958095.1 Procambarus clarkii
TCTTCACAACCTTCACACTAGCACAGGGCCACATACCCACTCTACACAAACCTCCCACTAGCACGGGGCCACATAGCCACTCTTCAAAACCCTGACACTAGCACGGGGCCACAAACCCACTCTTCACAACCCTCACACTAGCACGGAACCACATACCCACTCTTCACAACCCTTACACTAGCACGGAGCCACATACCCACTCTTCACAACCCTCACACTAGCACAGGGTTTCATACCCACTCTTCACAACCCTCCCAATGACACGGGGCCACATACCCACTCTTCACAACCCCTCACACAAGAACGGGGCCACATACCCACTCTTCACAACCCGCACACTAGCACGGGGCCACATACCCACTCTTCACAACCCAGACACTGACACGGGCCACATACCCACTCTTCACAACCCTCCTACTAACACGGGGCCACATACCCACTCTTCAAAAACTTCACACAAGCACAGGGCCACATACCCACTCTTCACAACCTTCACACTAGCATTGGGCCACATACCTACTCTTCACAACCCTCACTCTAGCACGGGACCACATACCCACTCAATACAACCCCCCACTGACACGGGGCCACGTACCCACTCTTTACAACCCTCGCTATAGCACGAGGCCACATACCGACTCTTCACATCCCTGACACTAGCACGGGGCCACATACCCACTCTTAACAACCCTCACTCTAGCAGAGGGCCACATACCGACATTTCACAACCCTTTCACTAGAACGGGGCCACATACCCACTCTTCACAACCCTCACACTAGCACAGGGCCACCTACCCACTCTTTACAACCCTTCCACTAGCACGGGGCCACATACCCACTCTTCACAACCCTCCCACTGACACGGGGCCACATACCCACTCTTCACAACCCTCCCACTGACAAGGGGCTACATACCCACTTCTCACAACCCTCCCACTGACACGGGACCACATACCAACTCTTCACAATTCTACCACTAGCACTGGGCCACATACCCACTCTTCACAACCCTGACACTAGCATGAGGGCCACATACCTACTCTTCACAACCCGCAACCTTGCTCGGGGCCACATATCCACTCTTCACACCCCTCACACTAGCTCAGGGCCACGTACCCACTCTTCACAACCCTTCCACTAAAACGTGGCCACATACCCACTCTTCACAACCCTCTTACTGACAAGGGGCCACATACCCACTCTTCTCAACCCTGATACTAGCACGGGGCCACATACTCACTCTTCAGAACCCTCCCACTTGCACGGGGCCACATACCAACTCTTCACAACCCTTACACTACCACGGGGCCACATACCGACTCTTCACAACCCTCACACTAGCACGGGGCTACATACCCACTCTTCACAACCCTCACACTAGCACGGAACCACATACCCACTCTTCACAACCCTTACACTAGCACGGAGCCACATACCCACTCTTCACAACCCTCACACTAGCACAGGGTTTCATACCCACTCTTCACAACCCTCCCAATGACACGGGGCCACATACCCACTCTTCACAACCCCTCACACAAGAACGGGGCCACATACCCACTCTTCGCAACCCGCACACTAGCACGGGGCCACATACCCACTCTTCACAACCCAGACACTGGCACGGGCCACATACCCACTCTTCACAACCCTCCTACTAACACGGGGCCACATACCCACTCTTCAAAAACTTCACACAAGCATTGGGCCACATACCTACTCTTCACAACCCTCACTCTAGCACGGGACCACATACCCACTCAATACAACCCTCCCACTGACACGGGGCCACATACCCACTCTTTACAACCCTCGCTCTAGCACGAGGCCACATACCCACTCTTCACATCCCTGACACTAGCACGGGGCCACATACCCACTCTTAACAACCCACACTATTGCAGAGGGCCACATACCGACATTTCACAACCCTTTCACTAGAACGGGGCCACATACCACTCTTCACAACCCTCCAACTAGCACGGGGCCACATACCCACTCATTACAACTCTTCCTCTGACACGGGGGAACATACCTACTCTTCATAACCCTCACACAAGCACGGGGCCACACACCCACTCATTGCAACCCTCCCACTGACACGGTGCCACATACCCACTATTTAGAACCCTCCAACTAGCACGGGGCCACATACCAACTCATTACAACCCTCCCACTGAAATGGTGCCACATACCCACTCTTCACAACCTTCACACTAGCACAGGGCCACATACCCACTCTACACAAACCTCCCACTAGCACGGGGCCACATAGCCACTCTTCAAAACCCTGACACTAGCACGGGGCCACAAACCCACTCTTCACAACCCTCACACTAGCACGGAACCACATACCCACTCTTCACAACCCTTACACTAGCACGGAGCCACATACCCACTCTTCACAACCCTCACACTAGCACAGGGTTTCATACCCACTCTTCACAACCCTCCCAATGACACGGGGCCACATACCCACTCTTCACAACCCCTCACACAAGAACGGGGCCACATACCCACTCTTCACAACCCGCACACTAGCACGGGGCCACATACCCACTCTTCACAACCCAGACACTGACACGGGCCACATACCCACTCTTCACAACCCTCCTACTAACACGGGGCCACATACCCACTCTTCAAAAACTTCACACAAGCACAGGGCCACATACCCACTCTTCACAACCTTCACACTAGCATTGGGCCACATACCTACTCTTCACAACCCTCACTCTAGCACGGGACCACATACCCACTCAATACAACCCCCCACTGACACGGGGCCACGTACCCACTCTTTACAACCCTCGCTATAGCACGAGGCCACATACCGACTCTTCACATCCCTGACACTAGCACGGGGACACATACCCACTCTTAACAACCCTCACTCTAGCAGAGGGCCACATACCGACATTTCACAACCCTTTCACTAGAACGGGGCCACATACCCACTCTTCACAACCCTCACACTAGCACAGGGCCACCTACCCACTCTTTACAACCCTTCCACTAGCACGGGGCCACATACCCACTCTTCACAACCCTCCCACTGACACGGGGCCACATACCCACTCTTCACAACCCTCCCACTGACAAGGGGCTACATACCCACTTCTCACAACCCTCCCACTGACACGGGACCACATACCAACTCTTCACAATTCTACCACTAGCACTGGGCCACATACCCACTCTTCACAACCCTGACACTAGCATGAGGGCCACATACCTACTCTTCACAACCCGCAAACTTGCTCGGGGCCACATATCCACTCTTCACACCCCTCACACTAGCTCAGGGCCACGTACCCACTCTTCACAACCCTTCCACTAAAACGTGGCCACATACCCACTCTTCACAACCCTCTTACTGACAAGGGGCCACATACCCACTCTTCTCAACCCTGATACTAGCACGGGGCCACATACTCACTCTTCAGAACCCTCCCACTTGCACGGGGCCACATACCAACTCTTCACAACCCTTACACTACCACGGGGCCACATACCGACTCTTCACAACCCTCACACTAGCACGGGGCTACATACCCACTCTTCACAACCCTCACACTAGCACGGAACCACATACCCACTCTTCACAACCCTTACACTAGCACGGAGCCACATACCCACTCTTCACAACCCTCACACTAGCACAGGGTTTCATACCCACTCTTCACAACCCTCCCAATGACACGGGGCCACATACCCACTCTTCACAACCCCTCACACAAGAACGGGGCCACATACCCACTCTTCGCAACCCGCACACTAGCACGGGGCCACATACCCACTCTTCACAACCCAGACACTGGCACGGGCCACATACCCACTCTTCACAACCCTCCTACTAACACGGGGCCACATACCCACTCTTCAAAAACTTCACACTAGCATTGGGCCACATACCTACTCTTCACAACCCTCACTCTAGCACGGGACCACATACCCACTCAATACAACCCTCCCACTGACACGGGGCCACATACCCACTCTTTACAACCCTCGCTCTAGCACGAGGCCACATACCCACTCTTCACATCCCTGACACTAGCACGGGGCCACATACCCACTCTTAACAACCCACACTATTGCAGAGGGCCACATACCGACATTTCACAACCCTTTCACTAGAACGGGGCCACATACCACTCTTCACAACCCTCCAACTAGCACGGGGCCACATACCCACTCATTACAACTCTTCCTCTGACACGGGGGAACATACCTACTCTTCATAACCCTCACAGAAGCACGGGGCCACACACCCACTCATTGCAACCCTCCCACTGACACGGTGCCACATACCCACTATTTAGAACCCTCCAACTAGCACGGGGCCACATACCAACTCATTACAACCCTCCCACTGAAATGGTGCCACATACCCACTCTTCACAACCTTCACACTAGCACAGGGCCACATACCCACTCTACACAAACCTCCCACTAGCACGGGGCCACATAGCCACTCTTCAAAACCCTGACACTAGCACGGGGCCACAAACCCACTCTTCACAACCCTCACACTAGCACGGAACCACATACCCACTCTTCACAACCCTTACACTAGCACGGAGCCACATACCCACTCTTCACAACCCTCACACTAGCACAGGGTTTCATACCCACTCTTCACAACCCTCCCAATGACACGGGGCCACATACCCACTCTTCACAACCCGCACACTAGCACGGGGCCACATACCCACTCTTCACAACCCAGACACTGGCACGGGCCACATACCCACTCTTCACAACCCTCCTACTAACACGGGGCCACATACCCACTCTTCAAAAACTTCACACAAGCACAGGTCCACATACCCACTCTTCACAACCCTCCTACTAACACGGGGCCACAAACCCACTCTTCACAACCCTCCCAGTGACACGGAGTCACATGCCCACTATTCACAACCCTCCCAATGACGAGGGGCTACATACCCACTCTTCACAACCATCCCTCTGACACGGGACCACATACTCACTCTTCACAACGCTACCACTAGCACGGGGCCACATACCCACTTTTCACAACCCTCACACTAGCACAGGGCCACATACCCAACCTTCACAACCCTCTCACAGGCAGGGGGCCACATACCCACTCTTCACAACCCTGAGAATAGCACGGGGCCACATACCCACTCTTCACAACCCTGACACTAGCACGTGGCCACATACCCACTCTTCACAACCTTCACACTAGCACGGGGCCACATACCTACTCTTCACAACACTCACTCTAGCACGGGGCCACATTCCTACTATTCACAATTCTCGCACTGACACGGGGCCATATACCTATTCTTCACAACCCTCCCACAAGCACACGGCCACATTCCCACTCTTCACAACCCTGACACTAGCACGGGGCCACATACCGACTCTTCAAAACCCTCACACTACCAGGGAGCCACATACCCACTCTTCTCAATCCTCACACTAGCACGGGGCCACATACCCACTCTTAACAACCCTCACTCTAGCAGAGGGCCACATACCGACATTTCACAACCCTTTCACTAGAACGGGGCCACATACCACTCTTCACAACCCTCCAACTAGCACGGGGCCACATACCCACTCATTACAACCCTTCCTCTGACACGGGGGAACATACCTACTCTTCACAACCCACACACAAGCACGGGGCCACGTACCCACTCATTGCACCCCTCCCACTGACACGGTGCCACATACCCACTATTTAGAACCCTCCAACTAACACGGGGCCACATACCAACTCATTACAACCCTCCCACTGAAATGGTGCCACATACCCACTCTTCACAACCTTCACACTAGCACAGGGCCACATACCCACTCTACACAAACCTCCCACTAGCACGGGGCCACATAGCCACTCTTCAAAACCCTGACACTAGCACGGGGCCACAAACCCACTCTTCACAACCCTCCCAGTGACATGGAGTCACATGCCCACTATTCACAACCCTCCCAATGACGAGGGGCTACATACCCACTCTTCACAACCATCCCTCTGAGACGGGACCACATACCCACTCTTCACAACGCTACCACTAGCACGGGGCCACATACCCTCTCTTCACAACCCTGACACTAGCACGAGGTTACATACCCACACTTCACAACCCTTCCATTAGCACGGGGCCACATACCCACTTTTCACAACCGTCACACTAGCACAGGGCCACATACCCAACCTTCACAACCCTCCCACAGGCAGGGGGCCACTTACCCACTCTTCACAACCCTGAGAATAGCACGGGGCCACATACCCACTCTTCACAACCCTGACACTAGCACGGGGCCACATACCCACTCTTCACAACCTTCAAACTAGCACGGGGCCACATACCCACTCTTCACAACCCTCACACTAGCACGGGCCACATACCCACTCTTCACAACCCTTCCACTGATACGGGGCCACATACCGACTCTTCACAACCCTCCCAATGACCCGGGGCCACATACCCAATCTTCACAACCCCTCACACAAGAACCGGGACGCATGCCCACTCTTCAAAACCCTGACACTAGCACGGGGCCACATACCGACTCTTCACAACCCTGAAACTAGCACGGGGCCACACACCCACTCTTCACAACCCTCACACTAGCACAGGCCACATACCCACTCTTCACAACCCTTCCACTAAAACGTGGCCACATACCCACTCTTCACAACCCTCCTACTGACAAGGGGCCACATACCCACTCTTCACAACCCTGACACTAGCACGGGGCCACATTCTCTCTCTTCAGAACCCTACCACTTGCACGGGGCCACATACACCTCTTCATAACCCTGACACTACCACGGAGCCACATACCCCACTCTTCACAACCCTCACACTAACACGGCGCCACATACTCACTCTTCACAACACTTACACTACCACGGGGCCACATACCCACTCTTCACAACCCTCACACTAGCACGGGGCTACAAACCCACTCTTCACAACCCTCACACTAGCACGGAACCACATACCCACTCTTCACAACCCTTACACTAGCACGGAGCCACATACCCACTCTTCACAACCCTCACACTAGCACAGGGCCTCATACCCACTCTTCACAACCCTTCCATTAGCACGGAGCTACATACCCACTCTTCACAACCCTCCTTCTGACACGGGGCCACATACCGACTCTTCAAAACCCTCGCAATGACACGGGGCCACATACCCACTCTTCACAACCCCTCACACAAGAATGGAGCCACATACCCACTCTTCACAACCCGCACACTAGCACGGGGCCACATACCCACTCTTCACAACCCGGACACTGGCACGGGCCACATACCCACTCTTCACAACCCTCCTACTAACAAGGGGCCACATACCCACTCTTCAAAAACTTCACACAAGCACAGGGCCACATACCCACTCTTCACAACCCTCACACTAGCACGGGACCACATACCCACTCAATACAACCCTCCCACTGACACGGACCCACATACCTACTCTTTACAACCCTCGCTCTAGCACGAGGCCACATCCCCACTCTTCACAACCCTTCCACTGATACGGGGCCACATACCGACTCTTCACAACCCTCCCAATGACCCGGGGCCACATACCCACTCTTCACAACCCCTCACACAAGAACCGGGACGCATGCCCACTCTTCAAAACCCTGACACTAGCACGGGGCCACATACCGACTCTTCACAACCCTGAGACTAGCACGGGGCCACATACCCACTCTTCACAACCCTCACACTAGCACAGGCCACATACCCACTCTTCACAACCCTTCCACTAAAACGTGGCCACATACCCACTCTTCACAACCCTCCTACTGACAAGGGGCCACATACCCACTCTTCACAACCCTGACACTAGCACGGGGCCACATACTCTCTCTTCAGAACCCTACCACTTGCACGGGGCCACATACACCTCTTCATAACCCTGACACTACCACGGAGCCACATACCCCACTCTTCACAACCCTCACACTAACACGGCGCCACATACCCACTCTTCACAACACGTACACTACCACGGGGCCACATACCCACTCTTCACAACCCTCACACTAGCACGGGGCTACAAACCCACTCTTCACAACCCTCACACTAGCACGGAACCACATACCCACTCTTCACAACCCTTACACTAGCACGGAGCCACATACCCACTCTTCACAACCCTCACACTAGCACAGGGCCTCATACCCACTCTTCACAACCCTTCCATTAGCACGGAGCTACATACCCACTCTTCACAACCCTCCTTCTTACACGGGGCCACATACCGACTCTTCAAAACCCTCGCAATGACACGGGGCCACATACCCACTCTTCACAACCCCTCACACAAGAATGGAGCCACATACCCACTCTTCACAACCTTCACACTAGCATTGGGCCACATACCCACTCTTCACAACCCTCACACTAGCACGGGACCACATACCCACTCAATACAACCCTCCCACTGACACGGGGCCACATACCCACTCTTCACAACCCTGACACTGGCACGGGGCCACATACCCACTCTTAACAACCCTCACACTAGCACGAGCCAC
The DNA here is from genome assembly GCF_040958095.1 of Procambarus clarkii. Classification (NCBI taxonomy): domain Eukaryota; kingdom Metazoa; phylum Arthropoda; class Malacostraca; order Decapoda; family Cambaridae; genus Procambarus; species Procambarus clarkii. The sequence continues at coordinate 353,548 of NC_091239.1, forward strand.
ATACCCACTCTTCATAACCCTCTCACTATCACGAGGCACATACCCACTCTTCACAACCCTCTCACTAGAACGGGGCCACATACCCACTCTTCACAACCCTCCCGCTGACACGGGGCTACATCCCCACTCTTCACAACCCTGACACTAGCACGGGGCCACATGCCCACTCTTCACCACCCTCCCACTTGCACGGGGCCACATACCCACTCTTCACAACCCTTACACTACCACGGGGCCACATACCCACTCTTCACAACCCTCACACTAGCACGGGGCTACATACCCACTCTTTACAACCCTCACACTAGCACGGAACCACATACCCACTCTTCACAACCCTTACACTAGCACGGAGCCACATACCCACTCTTCACAACCCTCACACTAGCACAGGGTTTCATACCCACTCTTCACAACCCTCCCAATGACACGGGGCCACATACCCACTCTTCACAACCCCTCACACAAGAACGGGGCCACATACTCACTCTTCACAACCCGCACACTAGCACGGGGCCACATACCCACTCTTCACAACCCAGACACTGGCACGGGCCACAAACCCACTCTTCACAACCCTCCTACTAACACGGGGCCACATACCCACTCTTCAAAAACTTCACACAAGCACAGGGCCACATACCCACTCTTCACAACCTTCACACTAGCATTGGGCCACATACCTATTCTTCACAACCCTCACTCTAGCACGGGACCACATACCCACTCAATACAACCCCCCACTGACACGGGGCCACATACCCACTCTTTACAACCCTCGCTCTAGCACGAGGCCACATACCCACTCTACACATCCCTGACACTAGCACGGGGCCACATACCCACTCTTAACAACCCTCACTCTAGCAGAGGACCACATACCGACATTTCACAACCTTTTCACTAGAACGGGGCCACATACCACTCTTCACAACCCTCCAACTAGCACGGGGCCACATACCCACTCATTACAACCCTTCCTCTGACACGGGGGAACATACCTACTCTTCACAACCCTCACACAAGCACGGGGCCACACACCCACTCATTGCAACCCTCCCACTGACACGGTGCCACATACCCACTATTTAGAACCCTCCAACTCGCACGGGGCCACATACCAACTCATTACAACCCTCCCACTGAAATGGTGCCACATACCCACTCTTCACAACCTTCACACTAGCACAGGGCCACATACCCACTCTACACAAACCTCCCAGTAGCACGGGGCCACATAGCCACTCTTCAAAACCCTGACACTAGCACGGGGCCACAAACCCACTCTTCACAACCCTCCCAGTGACACGGAGTCACATGCCCACTATTCACAACCCTCCCAATGACGAGGGGCTACATACCCACTCTTCACAACCATCCCTCTGACACGGGACCACATACCCACTCTTCACAACGCTACCACTAGCACGGGGCCACATACCCAACCTTCACAACCCTCTCATAGGAAGGGGCCACATACCCACTCTTCACAACCCTGAGAATAGCACGGGGCCACATACCCACTCTTCACAACCCTGACACTAGCACGTGGCCACATACCCACTCTTCACAACCTTCACACTAGCACGGGGCCACATACCTACTCTTCACAACCCTCACTCTAGCACGGGGCCACATTCCTACTATTCACAATTCTCGCACTGACACGGGGCCATATACCTATTCTTCACAACCCTCCCACAAGCACAGTGCCACATTCCCACTCTTCACAACCCTGACACTAGCACGGGGCCACATACCGACTCTTCAAAACCCTCACACTACCAGGGAGCCACATACCCACTCTTCTCAATCCTCACACTAGCACGGGGCCACATACCCACTCTTAACAACCCTCACTCTAGCAGAGGGCCACATACCGACATTTCACAACCCTTTCACTAGAACGGGGCCACATACCACTCTTCACAACCCTCCAACTAGCACGGGGCCACATACCCACTCATTACAACCCTTCCTTTGACACGGGGGAATATACCTACTCTTCACAAGCCTCACACAAGCACGGGGCCACGTACCCACTCATTGCACCCGTCCCACTGATACGGTGCCACATACCCACTATTTAGAACCCTCCAACTAACACGGGGCCACATACCAACTCATTACAACCCTCCCACTGAAATGGTGCCACATACCCACTCTTCACAACCTTCACACTAGCACAGGGCCACATACCCACTCTACACAAACCTCCAACTAGCACGGGGCCACAAACCCACTCTTCACAACCCTCCCAGTGACACGGAGTCACATGCCCACTATTCACAACCCTCCCAATGACGAGGGGCTACATACCCACTCTTCACAACCATCCCTCTGAGACGGGACCACATACCCACTCTTCACAACGCTACCACTAGCACGGGGCCACATACCCTCTCTTCACAACCCTGACACTAGCACGAGGCTACATACCCACACTTCACAACCCTTCCATTAGCACGGGGCCACATACCCACTTTTCACAACCGTCACACTAGCACAGGGCCACATACCCAACCTTCACAACCCTCCCACAGGCAGGGGGCCACATACCCACTCTTCACAATACAGGGAATGGCACGGGGCCACATACCCACTCTTCACAACCCTGACACTAGCACGGGGCCACATACCCACTCTTCACAACCTTCAAACTAGCACGGGGCCACATACCCACTCTTCACAACCCTCACTCTAGCACGGGGCCACATTCCTACTATTCACAATTCTCGCACTGACACGGGGCCATATACCTATCCTTCACAACCCTTACATTTGCACGGGGCCACATACCCACTCTTCACAATCCTCCAACTAACACGGGCGCCACATACCGACTCTTCACAACCCTCCCAATGACCCGGGGCCACATACCCACTCTTCACAACCCCTCACACAGGAACCGGGACGCATGCCCATTCTTCAAAACCCTGACACTAGCACGGGGCCACATACCGACTCTTCACAACCCTGAAACTAGCACGGGGCCACATACCCACTTTTCACAACCTTCACACTAGCAAGGGGCCACATACCCACTCTTCACAACCCTTACACTAGCACAGGGCCACCTACCCACTCTTCACAACCCTTCCACTAGCACGGGGCCACATACCCACTCTTCACAACCCTCCCACTGACACGGGGCCACATACCTACTCTTCACAACCCTCCCACTGACAAGGGGCTACATACCCACTTCTCACAACCCTCCCACTGACACGGGACCACATACCAACTCTTCACAACGCTACCACTAGCACGGGGCCACAAACCCACTCTTCACAACCCTGACACTAGCATGGGGGCCACATACCTACTCTTCACAACCCCCAAACTTGCTCGGGGCCACATATCCACTCTTCACACCCCTCACACTAGCACAGGGCCACGTACCCACTCTTCACAACCCTTCCACTAAAACGTGGCCACATACCCACTCTTCACAACCCTCTTACTGACAAGGGGCCACATACCCACTCTTCTCAACCCTGATACTAGCACGGGGCCACATACTCACTCTTCAGAACCCTCCCACTTGCACGGGGACACATACCCACTCTTCACAACCCTGACACTAGCACGGGGCCACATACCCACTCTTCACAACCTTCAAACTAGCACGGGGCCACATACCCATTCTTCACAACCCTCACTCTAGCACGGGGCCACATTCCTACTATTCACAATTCTCGCACTGACACGGGGCCATATACCTATTCTTCACAACCCTTACATTTGCACGGGGCCACATACCCACTCTTCACAATCCTCCAACTAACACGGGCGCCACATACCGACTCTTCACAACCCTCCCAATGACCCGGGGCCACATACCCACTCTTCACAACCCCTCACACAAGAACCGGGACGCATGCCCATTCTTCAAAACCCTGACACTAGCACGGGACCACATACCGACTCTTCACAACCCTGAAACTAGCACGGGGGCCACATACCCACTCTTCACAACCTTCACACTAGCAAGGGGCCACATACACACTCTTCACAACCCTCACACTAGCACAGGGCCACCTACCCACTCTTCACAACCCTTTCACTAGCACGGGGCCACATACCCACTCTTCACAACCCTCCCACTGACACGGGGCTACATACCCACTTCTCACAACCCTCCCACTGACACGGGACCACATACCAACTCTTCACAACGCTACCACTAGCACGGGGCCACATACCCACTCTTCACAACCCTGACACTAGCACAGGGCCACGTACCCACTCTTCACAACCCTTCCACTAAGACGTGGCCACATACCCACTCTTCACAACCCTCTTACTGACAAGGGGCCACATACCCACTCTTCTCAACCCTGATACTAGCACGGGGCCACATACTCACTCTTCAGAACCCTCCCACTTGCACGGGGCCACATACCCACTCTTCACAACCCTTACACTACCACGGGGCCACATACCCACTCCTCACAACTCTCACACTAGCACGGGGCTACATACCCACTCTTCACAACCCTCACACTAGCACGGAACCACATACCCACTCTTCACAACCCTTACACTAGCACGGAGCCACATACCCACTCTTCACAACCCTCACACTAGCACAGGGTTTCATACCCACTCTTCAGAACCCTCCCAATGACACGGGGCCACATACCCACTCTTCACAACCCCTCACACAAGAACGGGGCCACATACCCACTCTTCACAACCCGCACACTAGCACGGGGCCACATACCCACTCTTCACAACCCAGACACTGGCACGGGCCACATATCCACTCTTCACAACCCTCCTACTAACACGTGGCCACATACCCACTCTTCAAAAACTTCACACTAGCATTGGGCCACATACCTACTCTTCACAACCCTCCCTCTAGCTCGGGACCACATACCCACTCAATACAACCCTACCACTGACACGGGGCCACATACCCACTCTTTACAACCCTCGCTCTAGCACGAGGCCACATACCCACTCTTCACATCCCTGACACTAGCACGGGGCCACATACCCACTCTTAACAACCCACACTATTGCAGAGGGCCACATACCGACATTTCACAACCCTTTCACTAGAACGGGGCCACATACCACTCTTCACAACCCTCCAACTAGCACGGGGCCACATACCCACTCATTACAACTCTTCCTCTGACACGGGGGAACATACCTACTCTTCACAACCCTCACACAAGCACGGGGCCACACACCCACTCATTGCACCCCTTCCACTGACACGGTGCCACATACCCACTATTTAGAACCCTCCAACTAACACGGGGCCACATACCAAGTCATTACAACCCTCCCACTGAAATGGTGCCACATACCTACTCTTCACAACCTTCACACTAGCACAGGGCCACATACCCACTCTACACAAACCTCCCACTAGCACGGGGCCACATAGCCACTCTTCAAAACCCTGACACTAGCACGGGGCCACAAACCCACTCTTCACAACCCTCCCAGTGACTCGGAGTCACATGCCCACTATTCACAACCCTCCCAATGACGAGGGGCTACATACCCACTCTTCACAACCATCCCTCTGACACGGGACCACATACCCACTCTTCACAACGCTACCACTAGCACGGGGCCACATACCCACTCTTCACAACCCTGAGAATAGCACGGGGCCACATACCCACTCTTCACAACCCTGACACTAGCACGTGGCCACATACCCACTCTTCACAACCTTCACACTAGCACGGGGCCACATACCTACTCTTCACAACCCTCACTCTAGCACGGGGCCACATTCCTACTATTCACAATTCTCGCACTGACACGGGGCCATATACCTATTCTTCACAACCCTTACATTTGCACGGGGCCATATACCCACTCTTCACAATCCTCCAACTAACACGGGCGCCGCATACCCACTGTTCACAACCCTGACACTAGCACGGGGACACATCCCCACTCTTCACAACCCTCCCACTGACCCGGGGCAACATACCCACTCTTCACAACCCTCACACTAGCACGGGACCACATACCCACTCTTCACAACCCTTCCACTAGCACGGGACCACATACGCACTCTTCACAACCCTCATACTGATACGGGGCCACATACCCACTCTTCACAACCCCTCACACAAGAACGGGGTCACATTCCCACTCTTCACAACCCTTCCATTAGCACGGAGCTACATACCCACTCTTCACAACCCTCCCACTGATACGGGGCCACATACCGACTCTTCACAACCCTCCCAATGACCCGGGGCCACATACCCACTCTTCACAACCCTCTCACTAGCACGAGGCCACATACCCACTCTTCACAACCCTTTCACTAGCACAAGGCCACATACCCACTCTTCACAACCCTCCCGCTGACACGGGGCTACATCCCCACTCTTCACAACTCTGACACTAGCACGGGGCCACATGCCCACTCTTCACCACCCTCCCACTTGCACGGGGCAACATAAACACTCTTCACGACCCTCGCACTAGCACGGGGCAACATACCCACTCTTCACAACCCTGAAACTAGCACAGGGCCATATACCCACTCTTCACAACCCTCCCACTGACACGGCGCCACATACATACTATTCACAATCCTGACACAAGCACACGGCCACATACCCACTCTTCACAACACTCACACTAGCACATGGCCACATACCCACTCTTCACAACCTTACACTAGCACGGGGCCACATAACCACTCTTCACAACCCTCCCACAAGCACAGGGCCACATACCCACTCTTCACAACCCTGACACTAGCACGGGGCCACATACCTACTATTCACAATCCTCGCACTGACAAGGGGCCACATACCAACTCTTCACAACCCTGACACTAGCACGGGACCACATACCAACTCTTCACAACCCTGACTCTTGCACAGGGCCACATACCCACAATTGACAACCCTTCCACTAGAACGGGGCCACATACCACTCTTCACAACCCTCCCACAAGCACAGGGCCACATTCCCACTCTTCACAACCCTGACACTAGCACGGGGCCACATACCGACTCTTCACAACCCTCACACTACCAGGGAGCCACATACCCACTCTTCACAACCCTCACACTAGCACAGGGCCACATACCTACTATTCACAATCCTCGCACTGACACGGGGCCACATACCAACTCTTCACAACCCTGACACTAGCACGGGGCCACATACCAACTCTTCACAACCCTCACTCTAGCACAGGGCCACATACCCACATTTCACAACCCTTCCACTAGAACGGGGCCACATACCACTCTTCACAACCCTCCAACTAGCACGGGGCCACATACCCACTCATTTAACCCTCCCACTGACACGGGGCAACATACCTACTCTTCACAACCCTCACACAAGCACGGGGTCACATACCCACTCATTGCAACCCTCCCACTGACACGGTACCACATTCCCACTATTTAGAACCCTCCAACTAGCACGAGGCCACATACCAACTCATTACAACCCTCCCACTGACATGGTGCCACATACCCACTCTTCACAACCTTCACACTAGCACAGGGCCACATACCCACTCTTCACAACCCTCGCAGTGACACGGAGTCACATGCCCACTATTCACAACCCTCCCAATGACAAGGGGCTACATACCCACTCTTCACAACCATCCCTATGACACGGGACCACATACCCACTCTTCACAACGCTACCACTAGCACGGGGCCACATACCCACTCTTCACAACCCTGACACTAGCACGAGGCTACATACCCACACTTCACAACCCTTCCATTAGCACGAAGCCTCATACCCACTCTTCACAACCCTCCCACTAACACGGGCGCCGCATACCCACTCTTCACAACCCTGACACTAGCACGGGGCCACATACCCACTCTTCACAATCTTCACACTAGCACAGGGCCACATACCCACTCTTTACAACCCTGACACTAGCACGGGGCCACATACCCACTCTTCACAACCCTGACACTAGCACGGGGCCACATACCCACTCTTCACAACCCTCCCACTAGCACGGGGCCACATACCCACTCTTTACAACCCTGACACTAGCACGGGGCCACATACCCACTCTTCACAACCTTCACACTAGCACGGGACACATACCCACTCTTCACAACCCTCACACTAGCACGGGGCCACATACCTACTATTCACAATTCTCGCACTGACACGGTGCCATATACCTATTATTCACAACCCTTACATATGTACGGGGCCACATACCCACTCTTCACAATCCTCCAACAAACACGGGCGCCGCATACCCACTCTACACAACCCTGACACTAGCACGGGGCCACATCCCCACTCTACACAACCCTCCCACTGACCCGGGGCCACATACCCACTCTTCACAACCCTCACACTAGCACGGGACCACATACCCACTCTTCACAACCCTTCCACTAGCACGGGACCACATTCCCACTCTTCACAACCCTCCCACTGATACGGGGCCATATACCAACTCTTCACAACCCTCCTACTAATACGGGGCCACATACCCACTCTTCACAACCCCTCACACAAGAACCGGGCCGCATGTCCTTTCTTCACAACCCTGACATTAGCACGGGGCCACATACCCACTCTTCACAACCCTGACACTAGCACGGGGCCACATACCCACTCTTTACAATCTTCACACTAGCACAGGGCCACATACCCACTCTTCACAACCCTTCCACTAGCACGGGGCCACATACCCACTCTTCAAAACCCTGCCACTGACACGGGGCCACATACCCACTCTTCACAACCCTCACACTGACAAGGGGCTACATACCCACTCTTGACAACCCTGTCACTAGCACGGGGCCACATACCCACTCTTCACAATCTTCACACTAGCACGGGGCCACATACCCACTCTTCACAACCCTGACACTAGCACGGGGCCACATACCCACTCTTCACAATCTTCACACTAGCACAGGGCCACATACCCACTCTTCACAACCCTCCCATTGACACGGGACCACATACCAACTCTTCACAACGCTATCACTAGCACGGGGCCACATACCCACTCTTCACAACCATCACACTAGCACGGGGGCCACATATCTACTCTTCACAACCCTCCCACTGACACGGGGCCACATACCCACTCTTCACAATCCCCAAACTTGCACGGGGCTACATATCCACTCTTCACACCCCTCACACTAGCACAGGGCCACGTACCCACTCTTCACAACCCTTCCACTAAAACGTGGCCACATACCCACTCTTCACAACCCTCCCACTGACACGGGGCCACATACTTACTCTTCACAACCCCTCACACAAGATCGGGGCAACATACCCACTCTTTACAACCCTCCTACTGACACGGGGCCACATACCCACTCTTCACAACCCTGACACTAGCACGGGGCCACATACTCACTCTTCAGAACCCTCCTACTTGCACGGGGCCACATACCACCTCTTCACAACCCTCACACTACCACGGGGCCACATACCCACTCTTCACAACCCTGACACTACCACGGGGCCACATACCCACTCTTCACAACCCTTACACTACCACGGGGCAACATATCCACTCTTCACAACCCTCATACTAACACAGGGCCTCATACCCACTCTTCACAACCCTTCCATTAGCACGGAGCTACATACCCACTCTTCACAACCCTCCCACTGACATGGGGCCACATACCGACTCTTCACAACCCTCCCAATGACACGGGGCCACATACACACTCTTCACAACCCCTCACACAAGAACAGGGCCACATACCCACTCTTCACAACCCGCACACTAGCACGGGGCCACATACTCATTCTTCACTACTCTGACACTGGCACGGGCCACATACCCACTCTTCACAACCCTCCTACTAGCACGGGGCCACATACCCACTCTTCAAAAACTTCACACAAAAACAGGGCCACATACCCACTCTTCACAACCTTCACACCAGCATGGGGACACACACCCACTCTTCACAACCCTTACACTAGCACGGGGCCACATGCATACTCTTCACAACCCTCCCACTTGCACGGGGCCACATACCCACTCTTCACGACCCTCACATTAGCACGGGGCAACATACCCACTCTTCACAACCCTGAAACTAGCACAGGGCCATATACCCACTCTTCACAACCCTCCCACTGACACGGCGCCACATACATACTCTACACAATCCTGACACAAGCACACGGCCACATACCCACTCTTCACAACCCTCACACTAGCACGGGACCACATACCCACTCTTCACAACCCTCTCACTAGCACGGGGAAACATACCCATTCTTTACAACCCTCGCACTAGCACGGGGCCACATACCCACTCTTCACAACCCGCACACTAGCACGAGGCTACATACCCACACTTCACAACCCTTCCATTAGCACGTAGCCTCATACCAACTCTTCACAACCCTCTCACTAGCACGGGGCCACATACCCACTCTTCACAACCCTCACACTAGCACAGGGCCACATACCCACACTTCACAACCCTTCCATTAGCACGGAGCCTCATACCCACTCTTCACAACCCTCTTACAGGCAGGGGGCCACATGCCCACTCTTTACAACCCTGACACTAGCACGGGGCCACATACCCACTCTTCACAACCTTCACACTAGCACGGGGCCACATACCCACATTTCACAACCCTTCCATTAGCACGGAGCCTCATACCCACTCTTCACAACCCTCACACTAGCACGGGGCCACATACCTACTATTCACAATTCTCGCACTGACACGGTGCCATATACCTATTCTTCACAACCCTTACATTTGCACGGGGCCACATACCCACTCTTCACAATCCTTGTCGGAAAATCCGACACCATTTAATATATCATACAGATAATAGCTGCTGTATTACCAACAAGTTACCCATAGAAAATGTAACTTGTAGTGGAATTACCGTCTATAGAAAACGGGATATCATCACCACATACTATTATATTCTCCACCTATTATGGTGGGAATTATTCTTAAATACATTAGTCTTTGGACTTTACCATCATAAAAACATCTTATATAAATTAACTTAATTATCAATATTAAAGTAGAGTAAATGTGACCCTTCTATCACTTTCTGAAATCTGGACAATGTAAGCCAGGCGTCAGGGAGGAAGGAGGGCAGCCATTGTTGTGTCACATCCGAGACGCGTGGAGCAAATTCGGCTCCTATCATATCTGGACAATGTCGGCCAGGCGTCAATAGTATGGAGTGTTAGACGCAGCCATTGTTGATACTAGACCAGAGGCTCACACGGGAGCAAATTCGGCTCCTGTTAATTTTACTTGGACGTAGTGTTATGGAAACCAAAGGTGTACCATTTTTCACACGCTGTCAACAAATTCAAGTTAAGTGTTCTTTCCGAAACCCATGTATCTTTCATTTATGGCCATTAATGTCATTATATAGGGTGTTCCGGTTAGAGCACGACATAGCCTCAAACTAAAGGTAATTAAGCCAGGTCTTTATTGTTCCATGTATAGTGTTTTCTCTGATATAGCTTGTCATATATAGGATTCTGGCTTCACAGCTAGCGCACTTTTGACAGGTCAAGACGAGGAAGCAAGACTTTGTGCACCAGTTACTGGGTGATCCTCAGCTACCTCAAAGAGGATAATTTGGTGTCTACACCCTAGTTATACCTGGTGGACTAACCTGCTGTACTATAAGATAAGGAATAACCTTTTCAATGTATGTAGTCTAATTCTGTAGTTTGATTGACTGCATATATATAAATATAAACCCCCCCTAATGTGTAGAGGATCGATTTGTGAGATTGAGATTTTTGCAGAAATACAGTCCACTTATCATTATACAAATTGCTATCGAAGTATATAAATTAACGTATATATAAATTCATATAAATTAAATAAATATAAATCTCACAGGTCGGTTCCCACAATCCTCCAACTAACACGGGCGCCGCATACCCACTCTACACAACCCTTACACTAGCACGGGGCCACATCCCCACTCTACACAACCCTCCCACTGACCCGGGGCCACATACCCACTCTTCACAACCCTCACACTAGCACGGGACCACATACCCACTCTTCACAACCCTTCCACTAGCACGGGACCACATACCCACTCTTCACAGCCTTCCCACTGATACGGGGCCACATACCCTCTCTTCACAACCCTCCCACTAGTACGGGGCCACATACCCACTCTTCACAACCCCTCACACAAGAACCAGGCCGCATGCCCTCTCTTCACAACCCTGACACTAGCACGGGGCCACATACCCACTCTTCACAACCCTGACACTAGCACGGGGCCACATACCCAATCTTCACAATCTTCACACTAGCACGGGGCCACATACCCACTCTTCACAACCCTTCCACTAGCACGGGGCCACATACCCACTCTTCAAAACCCTGCCACTGACACGGGGCCACATACCCACTCTTCACAACCCTCACACTGACAAGGGGCTACATACCCACTCTTCACAACCCTGACACTAGCACGGGGCCACATACCCACTCTTCACAATCTTCACACTAGCACGGGGCCACATACCCACTCTTCACAACCCTGACACTAGCACGGGGCCACATTCCCACTCTTCACAATCTTCACACTAGCACAGGGCCACATACCCACTCTTCACAACCCTCCCATTGACACGGGACCACATACCAACTCTTCACAACGCTACCACTAGCACGGGGCCACATACACACTCTTCACAACCCTTTCACTAGCACGGGGCCACATACCCACTCTTCAAAACCCTGCCACTGACACGGGGCCACATACCCACTCTTCGCAACCCTCACACTGACAAGGGGCTACATACCCACTCTTCACAACCCTGACACTAGCACGGGGCCACATACCCACTCTTCACAATCTTCACACTAGCACGGGGCCACATACCCACTGTTCACAACCCTGACACTAGCACGGGGCCACATTCCCACTCTTCACAACCCTCCCATTGACACGGGACCACATACTAACTCTTCACAACGCTACCACTAGCACGGGGCCACATACCCACTCTTCACAACCCTTCCACTAGCACAGGGCCACATACCCACTCTTCACAACCCTCCCATTGACACGGGACCACATACCAACTCTTCACAACGCTACCACTAGCACGGGGCCACATACCCACTCTTCACAACCCTTCCACTAGCACAGGGCCACATACCCACTCTTCACAACCCTCCCATTGACACGGGACCACATACCAACTCTTCACAACGCTACCACTAGCACGGGGCCACATACCCACTCTTCACAACCCCTCACACAAAAACGGGGCCACATACCCACTCTTCACAACCCGCACACTAGCACGGGGCCACATTCCCATTCTTCACTACTCTGACACTGGCACGGGCCACATACCCACTCTTCACAACCCTCCTACTAGCACGGGGCCACATACCCACTCTTCAAAAACTTCACACAAGCACAGGGCCACATACCCACTCTTCACAACCTTCACACCAGCATGGGGACACACACCCACTCTTCACAACCCTCCCACTGACACGGCGCCACATACATACTCTACACAATCCTGACACAAGCACACGGCCACATACCCACTCTTCACAACCCTCACACTAGCACGGGGCCACATACCCACTCTTCACAACCCTCACACTAGCACGGGGAAACATACCCATTCTTTACAACCCTCGCACTAGCACGGGGCCACATACCCACTCTTCACAACCCGCACACTAGCACGAGGCTACATACCCACACTTCACAACCCTTCCATTAGCACGGAGCCTCATACCCACTCTTCACAACCCTCCCACAGGCAGGGGGCCACATGCCCACTCTTTACAACCCTGACACTAGCACGGGGCCACATACCCACTCTTCACAACCTTCACACTAGCACGGGGCCACATACCCACATTTCACAACCCTTCCATTTGCACGGAGCCTTATACCCACTCTTCACAACCCTCACACTAGCACGGGGCCACATACCTACTATTCACAATACTCGCACTGACATGGTGCCATATACCTATTCTTCACAACCCTTACATTTGCACGGGGCCACATACCCACTCTTCACAATCCTCCAACTAACACGGGGGCCGCATACCCACTCTACACAACCCTGACACTAGCACTGGGCCACATCCCCACTCTACACAACCCTCCCACTGACCCGGGTCCACATACCCACTCTTCACAACCCTCACACTAGCACGAGGCCACATCCCCACTCTACACAATCCTCCCACTGACCCGGGTCCACATACCCACTCTTCACAACCCTCCCACTGATACGGGGCCACATACCTACTCTTCATAACCCCTCACACAAGAACGGGGTCACATACCCACTCTTCACAACCCTTCTATTAGCACGGAGCTACATACCCACTCTTCACAACCCTCCCACTAATACGGGGCCACATACCCACTCTTCACAACTCTCCCACTAATACGGGGCCATATACCCACTCTTCACAACCCCTCACTCAAGAACCGGGCCACATGCCCTCTCTTCAAAACCCTGACACTAGCACGGGGCCACATACCCACTCTTCACAATCCTGACACTAGCACGGGGCCACATACCCACTCTTCACAATCTTCACACTAGCACGGGCCACATACCCACTCTTCACAACCCTTCCACTAGCACGGGGCCACACACGCACTCTTCACAACCCTCCCATGACACGGGGCAACATACCCAGTCTTCACAACCCTCCCACTGACACGGGGCAACATACCCACTCTTCACAACCCTCACTCTAGCACGGGACCACATACCCACTCTTCAACACCCTTACACTAGCACGGGGCCACATACCCAGTGTTCACAACCCTCCCACTTACACGGGGCCAAATACCCACTCTTCACAACCCTCCCACAGGCACCGGGCTACATACCCACTCTTCACAACCCTCACACTAGCAAGGGGCCTCATACCCACTCTTCACAACCCTCGCAATGACACGAGGCCACATACCCACTCTTCACAACCCTCCAACTAGCGCGGGGCCATATACCCACTCATTACAACCCTCCCACTGACACGGGGCAACATACCTACTCTTCACAACCCTCACACAAGCACGGGGCCACATACCCACTCATTGCAACCCTCCCACTGACACGGTGCTACATACCCACTATTTAGAACCCTCCAACTAGCACGGGGCCACATACCAACTCATTACAACCCTCCCGCTGACATGGTGCCACATACCCACTCTTCACAACCTTCACACTAGTACAGGGCCACATACCCACTCTACACAATCTTCCCACTAACACGGTGCCACATACCCACACTTCAAAACCCTGACACTAGCACGGGACCACAAACCCACTCTTCACAACCCTCCCAGTGACACGGAGTCACATGCCCACTATTCACAACCCTCCCAATGACAAGGCCACAAACCCACTCTTCACAACCATCCCTCTGACACGGAACCACATACCCACTCTTCACAACGCTACCACTAGCACGGGGCCACATACCAACTCTTCACAACCCTCCCACTAGCACGGGGCCACATACCCACTCCTCTCATCCTTCACACAAGCACGGGGCCACATACCCACTCTTCACAACCCTCACACTAGCACAGATCCACATACCCAACCTTCACAACCCTCCCACAGGCAGGGGGCCACACACCCTCTCTTCACAACTCTGAGAATAACACGGGGCCACATACCCACTCTTCACAACAATGACACTAGCACGGGGCCACATACCCACTCTTCACAACCTTCACACTAGCACGGGGCCATATACCCACTCTTAACAACCCTCACACTAGCACGGGGGCACATACCTACTATTCACAATTCTCGCACTAACACGGGGCCATATACCTATTCTTCACAACCCTTACATTTGCACGGGGCCACATACCCACTCTTCACAATCCTCCAACTAACACGGGGGCCACATCCCCACTCTTCACAACCCTCCCACTGACACGGGGCCACATCCTTACTCTTCACAACCCTCACACTAGCACGGGACCACTTACCCACTCTATACAATCCTCACACTAGCACAGGGCCTCATACCCACTCTTCACAACCCTTCCATTAGCACGGAGCTACATACCCACTCTTCACAACCCTCCCACTGACACGGGGCCACATACCCACTCTTCACAACCCGCACACTAGCACGGGGCCACATACCAACTCTTCACAACCCTGACACTGGCACGGGCCACATACCCACTCTTCACAACCCTCCTACTAGCACGGAGCCACATACCCACTCTTCAAAAACTTCACACAAGCACAGGGCCACATACCCACTCTTCACAACCTTCACACTAGTATGGGGCCAAATACCCACTCTTCGCAACCCTCACACTAGCACGGGGCCACATGCCAACTCTTCACAACCCTCCCACTTGCACGGGGCCACATACCCACTCTTCACGACCCTCACACTAGCACGGGGCAACATACCTACTCTTCACAACCCTGAAACTAGCACAGGGCCATATACCCACTCTTCACAACCCTCCCACTGACACGGCGCCACATACATACTCTTCACAATCCTGACACAAGCACACGGCCACATACGCACTCTTCACAACCCTCACACCAGCACGGGGCGACATACCCACTCTTCACAACCCTCACACAAGCACGGGGAAACATACCCATTCTTTACAACCCTCGCACTAGCACGGCGCCACATACCCACTCTTCACAACCCTCACACTAGCACGGGGCCACAAACCCACTCTTCACAACCCAGACACTAGCACAGGCAACATACCAACTCTTCACAACCCTCCTACTAGCACGGGGCCACATACCCACTCTTCAAAAACTTCACACAAGCACATGGCCACATACCCACTTTTCACAACCCTCCCACTAGCACGGGGCCACATACCCACACTTCACAACCCTCACACTAGCACGGGGCCACATACCCACTCTTCACAACCCTCCCACAGGCACGGGGCCATATACCCACTTTTCACAACAATCCTCCCACTAGCAGGGGGCCACATACCCACTCTTCACAACCCTCCCACTGACACGGGACCACATACCCAATCATCACAACCCTTCCACTTGCACGGGGCCACATACCCACTCTTTACAACCCTCATACTAGAACAGGGCCACATACCAACTCTTCACAACCCTCCCACTTTCACGGGGCCACATACCCACTCTTCACAACCCTCCCACTGACACGGCGCCACATACCCACTCTTCACAACCCTTAAACTAGCACGGGGCCACATACCCACTCCTCACAACCCTCACACTAGCCAGGGGCCACTTTCCCACTCTTCACAACCCTCACACTAGCACGGGACCACATACCCACTCTTCACAACTCTTCCACTAGCACGGGACCACATACCCACTCTTCACAACCCTCCCACTGATACAGGGCCACATACCCACTCTTCACAACACCTAACACAAGAACTTTGTCACATACCCACTCTTCACAACCCTTCCATTAGCACGGAGCTACATACCCACTCTTCACAACCCTCCCAATGACACGGGGCCACATACCCACTCTACACATCCCCTCACACAAGATTCGGGCCACATACCCACTCTTCACAACCCACACACTAGCACGGGGTCACATACCCACTCTTCACAACCCTCCTACAAGAACGCTGCCACATTCTCACTCTTCAAAAACTTCACACAAGCACAGAGCCACATACCTACTCTTCACAACCCTCCCACTAGCACGGGGCCACATACCCACTCTTCACAACTCTCACACTTGCACGGGGCCACATACCCACTCTTCACAGCCCTCACACTTGCACGAGGCCACATACCCACTCTTCGCAACCCTGACACTAGCACGGGGCCATGTACCCACTCTTCACAACCGTTGCACTTGCATGGGGCCACATACCCACTCTTCACAACACTCTCACTAGCACGGGGCCACATACCCACTCTTCACAACCCTCCCACTAGCATGGGGCAACATACACACACTTCACAACCCTCACACTAGCACGGGGCCACATACCCACTCTTCACAACCCTCCCACAAGCACGGGGCCACATACCCACTCTTCACAATCCTCACACTAGCACGGGGCCACATACCCACTCTTCACAAC
This sequence comes from Procambarus clarkii, assembly GCF_040958095.1. NCBI lineage: Eukaryota > Metazoa > Arthropoda > Malacostraca > Decapoda > Cambaridae > Procambarus > Procambarus clarkii. Next base: position 371,635 of record NC_091239.1, read on the forward strand.
CCTGACACTAGCACGGGGCCACATACCGACTCTTCACAACCCTCACACTACCACGGGGCCACATACCCACTCTTCACAACCCTCACACTAGCACGGGGCCACATACCTACTATTCACAAATCTCGCACTGACACGGGGCCATATACCCACTCTTCACAACCCTCACACTTGCACGGGGCCACATACCCACTCTTCACAATCCTCCAACAAACACGGGGCAACATACCCACTCTTCACAACCCTCCCACAGGCACCGGGCTACATACCCACTCTTCACAACCCTCACACTAGCAAGGGGCCTCATACCCACTCTTCACAACCCTCGCAATGACACGAGGCCACATACCCACTCTTCACAACCCTCACACTAGCACGGGGAAACATACCCACTCATTGCAACCCTCCCACTGACACAGTGCCACATACCCACTATTTAGAACCCTCCAACTAGCACGGGGCCAAATACCAACTCTTCACAACCCTCCCACAAGCACGGGGCCAAATACCCACTCTTCACAACCCTCCCACTTGCACGGGGCCACATACCCACTCTTCACAACCCTCACACTAGCACAGGGCCACATACCCAACCTTCACAACCCTCCCACAGGCAGGGGGCCACATACCCACTCTTCACAACCCTGAGAATAGCACAGGGCCACATACCCACTCTTCACAACAATGACACTAGCACGGGGCCACATACCCACTCTTCACAACCCTCACACTTGCACGGGGCCACATATCTACTATTCACAATTCTCGCACTGACACGGGGCCATATACCTATTCTTCACATCCCTTACATTTGCACGGGGCCACATACCCACTCTTCACAATCCTCCAACTCACACGGGGGCCGCATAGCCACTCTTCACAACCATGACACTAGCACGGGGCCACATCCCCACTCTTCACAACCCTCCCATTGACACGGGGCCACATACCCACTCTTCACAACCCTCACACTAGCACGGGACCACTTACCCACTCTTCACAACCCTGACACTAGCACGGGGCCACATACCCACTCTTCACAACCTTCACACTAGCACGGGGCCACATACCCACTCTTCACAACCCTCACACTAGTACGAGGCACGTTCCCACTCTTCACAACGCTACCACTAGCACGGGGCCACATACCTACTCTTCACAACCCTGACACTAGCACGGGGGCCACATACCCACTTTTCACAACCCTCCCAATGACACGGGGCCACATATCCACTCTTCACACCCCTCACACTAGCACAGGGCCACGTACACACTCTTCACAACCCTTACACTAGCAAGGAGCCACATACCCACTCTTCACAACCCTCACACTAACACAGGGCCTCATACCCACTCTTCACAACCCTTCCATTAGCACGGAGCTACATACCCACTCTTCACATCCCTCCCACTGACATGGGGCCACATACCGACTCTTCACAACCCTCCCAATGACACGGGGCCACATACCCACTCTTCACAACCCCTCACACAAGAACGGGGCCACATACCCACTCTTCACAACCCGCACACTAGCACGGGGCGACATACCCATTCTTCACAACCCTGACACTGGCACGGGATAAATACCCATTCTTCACAACCCTCCTACTAGCACGGGGCCACATACCCACTCTTCAAAAACTTCACACAAGCACGGGGAAACATACCTACTCTTCACAACCTTCACACCAGCATGGGGACACACCCACTCTTCATAACCCTTACACTAGCACGGGGCCACATACCCTCTCTTCACGACCCTCACACTAGCACGGGGCAACATACCCACTCTTCACAACCCTGAAACTAGCACAGGGCCATATTCCCACTCTTCACAACCCTCCCACTGACACGGCGCCACATACATACTCTACACAATCCTGACACAAGCACACGGCCACATACCCACTCTTCACAACCCTCACACTAGCACGGGGCCACATACCCACTCTTCACAACCCTCACACTAGCACGGGGAAACATACCCATTCTTTACAACCCTCGCACTAGTACGGGGCCACATACCCACTCTACACAACCCGCACACTAGCACGAGGCTACATACCCACACTTCACAACCCTTCCATTAGCACGGAGCCTCATACCTACTCTTCACAACCCTCCCACTAGCACGGGGCCACATACCCACTCTTCACTACCCTCACACTAGCACAGGGCCACATACCCAACCTTCACAACCCTCCCACAGGCAGGGGGCCACATGCCCACTCTTTACAACCCTGACACTAGCACGGGGCCACATACCCACTCTTCACAACCTTCACAATAGCACGGGGCCACATACCCACTCTTCACAACCCTCACACTAGCACGGGGCCACACACCTACTATTCACAATTCTCGCACTGACACGGTGCCATATACCTATTCTTCACAACCCGTACATTTGCACGGGGCCACATACCCACTCTTCACAATCCTCCAACTAACACGGGGGCCGCATACCCACTCTACACAACACTGACACTAGCACGGGGCCACATCCCCACTCTACACAACCCTCCCACTGACCCGGGGCCACTTTCCCACTCTTCACAACCCTCACACTAGCACGGGACCACATACCCACTCTTCACAACTCTTCCACTAGCACGGGACCACATACCCACTCTTCACAACCCTCCCACTGATACAGGGCCACATACCCACTCTTCACAACACCTAACACAAGAACTTTGTCACATACCCACTCTTCACAACCCTTCCATTAGCACGGAGCTACATACCCACTCTTCACAACCCTCCCAATGACACGGGGCCACATACCCACTCTACACATCCCCTCACACAAGATTCGGGCCACATACCCACTCTTCACAACCCACACACTAGCACGGGGCCACATACCCACTCTTCACAACCCTCCTACAAGAACGCTGCCACATTCCCACTCTTCAAAAACTTCACACAAGCACAGAGCCACATACCTACTCTTCACAACCCTCCCACTAGCACGGGGCCACATACCCACTCTTCACAACTCTCACACTTGCACGGGGCCACATACCCACTCTTCACAGCCCTCACACTTGCACGAGGCCACATACCCACTCTTCGCAACCCTGACACTAGCACGGGGCCATGTACCCACTCTTCACAACCGTTGCACTTGCATGGGGCCACATACCCACTCTTCACAACACTCTCACTAGCACGGGGCCACATACCCACTCTTCACAACCCTCCCACTAGCATGGGGCAACATACACACACTTCACAACCCTCACACTAGCACGGGGCCACATACCCACTCTTCACAACCCTCCCACAAGCACGGGGCCACATACCCACTCTTCACAATCCTCACACTAGCACGGGGCCACATACCCACTCTTCACAACCCTGACACTAGCACGGGGCCACATACCGACTCTTCACAACCCTCACACTACCACGGGGCCACATACCCACTCTTCACAACCCTCACACTAGCACGGGGCCACATACCTACTATTCACAAATCTCGCACTGACACGGGGCCATATACCCACTCTTCACAACCCTCACACTTGCACGGGGCCACATACCCACTCTTCACAATCCTCACACTAGCACGGGGCCACATACCCACTCTTCACAACCCTGACACTAGCACGGGGCCACATACCGACTCTTCACAACCCTCACACTACCACGGGGCCTCATACCTACTCTTCACAACCCTCCCACTAGCACGGGGCCACATACCCACTCTTCACTACCCTCACACTAGCACAGGGCCACATACCCAACCTTCACAACCCTCCCACAGGCAGGGGGCCACATACCCACTCTTCACAACCCTGAGAATAGCACAGGGCCACATACCCACTCTTCACAACAATGACACTAGCACGGGGCCACATACCCACTCTTCACAACCCTCACACTTGCACGGGGCCACGTATCTACTATTCACAATTCTCGCACTGACACGGGGCCATATACCTATTCTTCACAACCCTTACATTTGCACGGGGCCACATACCCACTCTTCACAATCCTCCAACTCACACGGGGGCCGCATAGCCACTCTTAACAACCATGACACTAGCACGGGGCCACATCCCCACTCTTCACAACCCTCCCATTGACACGGGGCCACATACCCACTCTTCACAACCCTCACACTAGCACGGGACCACTTACCCACTCTTCACAACCCTGACACTAGCACGGGGCCACATACCCACTCTTCACAACCTTCACACTAGCACGGGGCCACATACCCACTCTTCACAACCCTCACACTAGTACGAGGCACGTTCCCACTCTTCACAACCCTTCCACTAGCACGGGGCCACATACCCACTCTTCACAACCCTTCCACTGACACGGGGCCACATACCCACTTTTCACAACCCTCCCACTGACAAGGGGCTACATACCCACTCTTCACAACCCTTCCACTGACACGGGACCACATACCAACTCTTCACAACGCTACCACTAGCACGGGGCCACATACCTACTCTTCACAACCCTGACACTAGCACGGGGGCCACATACCCACTTTTCACAACCCTCCCAATGACACGGGGCCACATATCCACTCTTGACACCCCTCACACTAGCACAGGGCCACGTACACACTCTTCACAACCCTTACACTAGCAAGGAGCCACATACCCACTCTTCACAACCCTCACACTAACACAGGGCCTCATACCCACTCTTCACAACCCTTCCATTAGCACGGAGCTACATACCCACTCTTCACATCCCTCCCACTGACATGGGGCCACATACCGACTCTTCACAACCCTCCCAATGACACGGGGCCACATACCCACTCTTCACAACCCCTCACACAAGAACGGGGCCACATACCCACTCTTCACAACCCGCACACTATCACGGGGCGACATACCCATTCTTCACAACCTTGACACTGGCACGGGATAAATACCCATTCTTCACAACCCTCCTACTAGCACGGGGCCACATACCCACTCTTCAAAAACTTCACACAAGCACAGGGAAACATACCCACTCTTCACAACCTTCACACCAGCATGGGGACACACCCACTCTTCATAACCCTTACACTAGCACGGGGCCACATACCCTCTCTTCACGACCCTCACACTAGCACGGGGCAACATACCCACTCTTCACAACCCTGAAACTAGCACAGGGCCATATTCCCACTCTTCACAACCCTCCCACTGACACGGCGCCACATACATACTCTACACAATCCTGACACAAGCACACGGCCACATACCCACTCTTCACAACCCTCACACTAGCACGGGGCCACATACCCACTCTTCACAACCCCTCACACTAGCACGGGGAAACATACCCATTCTTTACAACCCTCGCACTAGTACGGGGCCACATACCCACTCTTCACAACCCGCACACTAGCACGAGGCTACATACCCACACTTCACAACCCTTCCATTAGCACGGAGCCTCATACCTACTCTTCACAACCCTCCCACTAGCACGGGGCCACATACCAACTCTTCACTACCCTCACACTAGCACAGGGCCACATACCCAACCTTCACAACCCTCCCACAGGCAGGGGGCCACATGCCCACTCTTTACAACCCTGACACTAGCACGGGGCCACATACCCACTCTTCACAACCTTCACAATAGCACGGGGCCACATACCCACTCTTCACAACCCTCACACTAGCACGGGGCCACACACCTACTATTCACAATTCTCGCACTGACACGGTGCCATATACCTATTCTTCACAACCCGTACATTTGCACGGGGCCACATACCCACTCTTCACAATCCTCCAACTAACACGGGGGCCGCATACCCACTCTACACAACACTGACACTAGCACGGGGCCACATCCCCACTCTACACAACCCTCCCACTGACCCGGGGCCACATACCCACTCTTCACAACCCTCCCACTAGCACGGGACCACATACCCACTCTTCACAACCCTTCCACTAGCACGGGACCACATACCCACTCTTCACAACCCTCCCACTGATACGGGGCAACATACCCACTCTTCACAACCCCTCACACAAGAACGGGGTCACATAGCCACACTTCACAACCCTTCCATTAGCACGGAGCTACATACCCACTCTTCAAAACCCTCCCACTAATACGGGGCCACATACCCACTCTTCACAACCCTCCCACTAATACGGGGCCACATACCCACTCTTCACAACCCCTCACACAAGAACCGGGCCGCATGCCCTCTCTTCACAACCCTGACACTAGCACGGGGCCACATACCCACTCTTCACAACCCTGACACTAGCACGGGGCCACATACCCACTCTTCACAATATTCACCCTAGCACGGGGCCACATTCCCACTCTTCACAACCCTTCTACTAGCACGGGGCCACCTACCTACTTTTCACAACCCTCCCACAAGCACGGGGCCACCTACCTACTCTTCACAACCCTCCCACTGACACGGGGCCACATACCCACTCTTCACAACCCTCCCACTGACAAGGGGCTACATACCCACTCTTCACAACCCTGACACTAGCACGGGGCCACATACCCACTCTTCACAATCTTCACACTAGCACGGGGCCACATTCCCACTATTCACAACCCTGACACTAGCACGGGGCCACATACCCACTCTTCACAATCTTCACACTAGCACGGGGCCACATACCCACTCTTCACAACCCTCCCATTGACACGGGACCACATACCAACTCTTCACAACGCTACCACTAGCACGGGGCCACATACCCACTCTTCACAACCATGACACTAGCACGGGGGCCGCATACCTACTCTTCACAACCCTCCCACTGACACGGGGCCACATACCCACTCTTCACAACCCCCAAACTTGCACGGGGCCACATATCCACTCTTCACATCCCTCACACTAGCACAGGGCCACGTACCCACTCTTCACAACCCTTCCACTAAAACGTGGCCACATACCCACCTTTCACAACCCTCCTACTGACACGGGGCCACATACCCACTCTTCACAACCCTGACACTAGCACGGGGCCACATACTCACTCTTCAGAACCCTCCTACTTGCACGGGGCCACATACCACCTCTTCAAAACCCTCACACTACCACCGGGCCACATACCCACTCTTCACAACCCTGACACTACCACGGGGCCACATATCCACTTCTTCACAACCCTTACACTACCACGTGGCAACATACCCACTCTTCACATCCCTCCCACTAGCACGGGGCCACATACCCACTCTTCACAACCCTCACACTAGCATGGAACCACATACCCACTCCTCACAACCCTTACACTAGCACTAACACAGGGCTTCATACCCACTCTTCACAACCCTTCCATTAGCAGGGAGCTACATACCCACTCTTCACAACCCTCCCACTGACATGGAGCCACATACCCACTCTTCACACCCCTCCCACTGACACGGGACAACATACTCACTCTTCACATCTCTACCACTAGCACGAGGCCACGTACCCACTCTTCCCAACCCTCCCACTTGCATGGGGCCACATACCCACTCTTCACAACCCTCACACTAGCACTGGGCCACATACCCACTCTTCGCAACCCTCACACTAGCACGTGGCCACATACTACCTTTTGACAACCCTCACACTAGCACGGGGCCACATACTCACTCGTCACAACCCTCCCACAGGCACGGGGCCACATACCCACTGTTCACAACCCTCTCACTAGCAGGGGGCCACATACCCACTCTTCACAACTCTCCCACTGACACGGGACCACATACCCACTCATCACAACCCTCCCACTTGCACGGAGCCACATACCCACTCTTTACAACCCTCATACTAGCACGGGGCCACATACTCACTCTTCAGAACCCTCCCACTTGCACGGGGCCACATACCACCTCTTCACAACCCTGACACTAGCACGGGGCCACATACCCACTCTTCACAATCTTCACACTAGCACGGGGCCACATACCCACTCTTCACAACCCTCACACTAGCACGGGCCACATACCCACTCTTCACAACCCTCCCACAAGCACGGGGCGACATACCCACTCTTCACAATCCTCACACTACCACGGGGCCACATACCCACTCTTCACAACCCTGACACTACCACGGGGCCGCATACCCACTCTTCACAACCCACTCACTAACACGGCGCCACATACCCACTCTTCACAACCCTTATTCTACCACGGGCCACATACCCACTCTTCACAACCCTCACACTAGCACGGGGCCATATATCCACTCTTCACAACCCTCACACTAGCACGGAACCACATACCCACACTTCACAACCCTTACACTAGCACGGAGCCACATGCCCACTCTTCACAACCATCACACTAGCACAGGGCCTCATACCCACTCTTCACAACCCTTCCATTAGCACGGAGCTACATACCCACTCTTCACAACCCTCCCACTGACACGGGGCCACATTCCGACTCTTCACAACCCTCCCAATGACACGGGGCCATATACCCACTCTTCACAACCCCTCTCAAAAGAACGGGGCCACATACCCACTCTTCACAACCCGCACACTAGCACGGGGCCACATACCCACTCTTCACAACCCTGACACTGGCACGGGGTAATACCCACTCTTCACAACACTCCTACTCGCACGGGGCCACATACCCACTCTTCGCAACCCTCACTCTAGCACGGGGCCACATGCCCACTCTTCACAACCCTCCCACTTGCACGGGGCCACATACCCACTCTTCACGACTCTCACACTAGCACGGGGCAACATACCCACTCTTCACAACCCTGAAACTAGCACAGGGCCATATACCCACTCTTCACAATCCTCCCACTGACACGGTGCCACATACATACTCTTCACAATCCTGACACAAGCACACGGCCATATACCCACTCTTCACAACCCTCACACTAGCATGGGGCCACATACCCACTGTTCACAACCCTCACACTAGCACGGGGAAACATACCCATTCTTTACATCCCTCGCACTAGCACGGTGCCACATACCAACTCTTCACAACCCTCACACTAGCACGGGTCCACATAGCCACTCTTCACAACCCAGACACTAGCACAGGCAACATACCAACTCTTCACAACCCTCCTACTAGCACGGGGCCACATACCCACTCTTCAAAAACTTCACACAAGCACAGGGCCACATACCCACTTTTCACAACCCTCCAACTAGCACGGGGCCACATACCCACACTTCACAACCCTCACACTAGCACGGGGCCACATACCCACTCATCACAACCCTCCCACAGGCACGGGGCCACATACCCACTTTTCACAACAACCCTCCCACTAGCAGGGGGCCACATACCCACTCTTCAAAACCCTCCCACTGACACGGGACCACATACCCACTCATCACAACCCTCCCACTTGCACGGGCCCACATACCCACTCTTTACAACCCTCATACTAGCACGGGGCCATATACCCACTCTTCACAACCCTCACACTAGCACGGGGAAACATACCCATTCTTTAAAACCCTCGCACTAGTACGGGGCCACATACCCACTCTTCACAACCCAAACACTAGCACAGGCAACATACCCACTGTTCACAACCCTCCTACTAGCACGGGGCCACATACCCACTCTTCAAAAACTTCACGCAAGCACAGGGCCACATACCCACTCTTCACAACCCTCCCACAGGCACAGGGCCACATACCCACTCTTCACAACCCTCCCACTAGCACGAGGCCACGTACCCACTCTTCACAATCTTCAAACTAGCATGGAGCCACATACCCACTCTTCACACCCCTCCCACTGACACGGGACAACATACTCACTCTTCACATCCCTACCAGTAGGACGAGGCCACACACCCACTCTTCCCAACCCTCCCACTTGCATGGGGCCACATACCCACTCTTCACGACCCTCACACTAGCACGTGGCCACATACTCACTTTTGACAACCCTCACACTAGCACGGGGCCACATACTCACTCGTCATAACCCTTCCACAGGCACGGGGCCACATACCCACTCTTCACAACCCTCTCACTAGCAGGGGGCCACATACCCACTCTTCACAACCCTCCCACTGACACAAGACCACATACCCACTCATCACAACCCTCCCACTTGCACGGGGCCACATACCCACTCTTTACAACCCTCATACTAGCACGGGGCCACATACTCACTCTTCAGAACCCTCCCACTTGCACGGGGCCACATACCACCTCTTCACAACCCTGACACTAGAACGGGGCCACATATCCACTCTTCACAATCTTCACACTAGCACGGGGCCACATACCCACTCTTCACAACCCTCACACTAGCACGGGGCCACCTACCCACTCTTCACAACCCTTCCACTAGCACGGGGCCACATACCCACTCTTCACAACCCTCCCACTGACACGGGGCGACATACCCACTCTTCACAACCCTGACACTAGCACGAGACCACATACCCACTCTTCACAACCCTCACACTAGCACGGGGCCACCTACCCACTCTTCACAACCCTCTCACTAGCAGGGGGCCACATACCCACTCTTCACAACCCTCCCACTGACACAAGACCACATACCCACTCATCACAACCCTCCCACTTGCACGGGGCCACATACCCACTCTTTACAACCCTCATACTAGCACGGGGCCACATACTCACTCTTCAGAACCCTCCCACTTGCACGGGGCCACATACCACCTCTTCACAACCCTGACACTAGAACGGGGCCACATATCCACTCTTCACAATCTTCACACTAGCACGGGGCCACATACCCACTCTTCACAACCCTCACACTAGCACGGGGCCACCTACCCACTCTTCACAACCCTTCCACTAGCACGGGGCCACATACCCACTCTTCACAACCCTCCCACTGACACGGGGCGACATACCCACTCTTCACAACCCTGACACTAGCACGAGACCACATACCCACTCTTCACAACCCTCACACTAGCACGGGGCCTCCTACCCACTCTTCACAACCCTTCCACTAGCACGGGGCCACATACCCACTCTTCACAACCCTCCCACTGACACGGGGCCACATACCCACTCTTCACAACCCCCAAACTTGCTCGGGGCCACATATCCACTCTTCACACCCCTCACACTAGCACAGGGCCACTTACCCACTCTTCACAACCCTTCCACTAAAACGTGGCCACATACCCACTCTTCACAACCCTCCTACTGACAAGGGGCCACATACCCACTCTTCATAACCCTGACACTAGCACGGGGCCATATACTCACTCTTCAGAACCCTCCCACTTGCACGGGGCCACATACCACCTCTTCACACCCCTCACACTAGCACGGGGCCACATACCCACTCTTCACAACCCTGACACTACCACGGGGCCACATACCCACTCTTCACAACCCTCTCACTAACACGGCGCCACATACCCACTCTTCGCAACCCTTACACTACCACGGGCCACATACCCACTCTTCACAACCCTCACACTAGCACGGTACCACATATCCACTCTTCACAACCCTCACACTAGCACGGAACCACATACCCACTCTTCACAACCCTTACACTAGCACGGAGCCACATGCCCACTCTTCACAACCCTCCCACTGACACGGGACCACATGCCAACTCTTCATAACCCTCCCACTTGCACGGGGCCACATACCCACTCGTCACAACCCTCCCATTGACACGAGGCCACATACCCACTCTTCAGAACCCTCACACTACCACGGGGCCACATACCCACTCTTCACAACTCTCACACTAGCACGGGACCACATACCCACTCTTCACAACCTTTACACTAGCACGGGGCCACATATCCACTCTTCACAACCCTCCCACTAGCACAGGGCCTCATACCCACTCTTCACAACTCTTCCACAAGCACGGGACCACATACCCACTCTTCACAACCCTCCCACTGATACAGGGCCACATACCCACTCTTCACAAACCCTAACACAAGAACTTTGTCACATACCCACTCTTCACAACCCTTCCATTAGCACGGAGCTACATACCCACTCTTCACAACCCTCCCAATGGCACGGGGCCACATACCCACTCTTCACATCCCCTCACACAAGATTCAGGCAACATACCTACTCTTCACAACCGCACACTAGCACGGGGCCACATACCCACTCTTCACAACCCTCGTACAAGAACGCTGCCACATTCCCACTCTTCAAAAACTTCCCACAAGCACAGGGCCACATACCCACTCTTCACAACCCTCCAACTAGCACGGGGCCACATACCCACTCTTCACAACTCTCACACTAGCATGGGGTCACATACCCACTCTTCACAACCCTCACACTAGCACGAGGCCACATACCCACTCTTCACAACCATGACACTAGCACGGGGCCATGTACCCACTCTTCACAACCGTTACACTTGCATGGGGCCACATACCCACTCGTCACAACACTCTCACTACCACGGGGCCACATACTCACTCTTCACAACCCTCCCACTAGCATGGGGCCACATACACACACTTCACAACCCTCACACTAGCACGGGGCCAAATACCCACTCTTCACAACCCTCCCACAAGCACGGGGCCACATACCCACTCTTCACAATCCTCACACTAGCACGGGGCCACATACCCACTCTTCACAACCCTGACACTAGCACGGGGCCACATGCCGACTCTTCACAACCCTCACACTACCACGGGGCCACATACCCACTCTTCACAATCCTCACACTAGCACGGGGCCACATACCTACTATTCACAATCCTCCAACAAACACGGGGCCGCATACCCACTCTTCACAACCCTGACACAAGCACGGGGCCACATACCCACTCTTCACAACCCTCCCACTGACACGGGGCAACATACCCACTCTTCACAACCCTCACACTAGCACGGGACCACATACCCACTCTTCAACACCCTTACACTAGCACGGGGCCACATACCCACTCTTCACAACCCTCCCACTTACACGGGGCCAAATACCCACTCTTCACAACCCTCCCACAGGCACCGGGCTACATACCCACTCTTCACAACCCTCACACTAGCAAGGGGCCTCGTACCCACTCTTCACAACCCTCGCAATGACACGAGGCCACATACCCACTCTTCACAACCCTCCAACTAGCGCGGGGCCATATACCCACTCATTACAACCCTCCCACTGACACGGGGCAACATACCTACTCTTCACAACCCTCACACAAGCACGGGGCCACATACCCACTCATTGCAACCCTCCCACTGACACTGTGCCACATACCCACTATTTAGAACCCTCCAACTAGCACGGGGCCACATACCAACTCATTACAACCCTCCCGCTGACATGGTGCCACATACCACCTCTTCACAACCTTCACACTAGTACAGGGCCACATACCCACTCTACACAATCCTCGCACTAGCACGGTGCCACATACCCACTCTTCAAAACCCTGACACTAGCACGGGGCCACAAACCCACTCTTCACAACCCTCCCAGTGACACGGAGTCACATGCCCACTATTCACAACCCTCCCAATGACATTGCCACATACCCACTCTTCACAGCCATCCCTCTGACACGGGACCACATACCCACTCTTCACAACGCTACCACTAGCACGGGGCCACATACCAACTCTTCACAACCCTCCGATTAGCACGGGGCCACATATACCACCCAGGAACCCCAGGGGGGAATGCAACACCCCAGTCCACCACCCAATAGGGCCCTCACTACCCCCCAGCACAAACCCTTCCTTGCCCCTGCATAATGCCCATCATGAAACCCAAATCCTCCCCCTCCCCTTACCCCAAGTAGCCCCTGCTTTCCCAGCCCTTGGTCTTCTCCCTGCCCCAAGCAGGCCTGAGCAAGACCAAAGCCCTCTATCCCCCACTCCACCTCCCTCCAAACCCCTGTCAACTACACCGCAGGAGGGCGTGCCCTCTCCCCAAGCAATCCCTGCTCCCTCACCCCCAGGACTTCTTCCTGACCCAAGCAGGCCTGAGGAAGACCTAAGCCCTCCACCCCCCACTCCACCTCCCCCTGAACCCCTGGCAACTACCTCACAGGAGGAGGAGCCTACCCAAGTAGCAATGACCATAGAACAACCTCCTACACTTGTAGGGAGTGTGGGTGAAATTGGATATAAGAAAGTGAGCTTCAAGGTAATGTACGCAAACATTGATGGGATTACCAATAAAGCAAGTGAACTGGCAGAAAGGGTGCAAGAAGAAAACCCTGATGTAATAGGACTAACAGAAACAAAATTGTCAGGAGTCATAACAGATGCTGTGTTTCCAAAGGACTACTATACAGTAAGGAAAGAGAGGGAAGGGAGAGGAGGTGGAGGAGTGGCCCTGCTGATAAGGAAGGACTGGAGGTTTGATGAGATGGAAATTCCGGGCTGTGACGGATTCAGAGATTACATAACAGGAACTATAACAATGGGTGGACCTAAGATAATAGTGACAGTCATTTACAACCCTCCCCTAAATGACAGAAGACCTAGACAGGAGTTTGATAGGAACAACATGGCAACTATTAATATAATAGAGAGAGCAGCTTCAGTTGCCTGCAGGAATGGCTCAAGACTCTTAATCATGGGTGATTTCAACCATGGAAAGATAGACTGGGAGAATGGGGACCCACATGGTGGTGCAGATACGTGGCGAGCTAAACTCTTGGAAGTGGCAACAAGGAATTTTCTGAGCCAGCATGTCAAGGAACCCACAAGAATGAGAGGCAATGATGAACCAGCTAGACTCGACTTAATATTCACCCTGAATGAGTCAGAAATAAGGGAAGTCAAAGTTGAAGCCCCCATAGGAATGAGTGACCACAGTGTACTGACCTTTGAGTACTTGGTGGAGGTAGGGATAACCTATCCAAGGATGGGAGTGGAGGGGAAAAGACTGAATTACCGAAGAGGAAAATATGACGAGATGAGGAACTTCCTCAGGGGAATACCATGGGAAACAGAACTTAGAGACAAGAATGTGCAGGTCATGATGGATATTGTCACCCAAAAGTGCCAGGAAGCTGCAGACAGGTTTATCCCCGTCCAAAAGGAGAAAAACGAAAAACAACAGAAAAACCCATGGTTCAACCAGGAATGTAAGGTAGCGAAACAACTGAGTAAAAGAACATGGAGAAACTACAGAAATAACAGAACACCAGAGAGCAGGGAGAGATACCAGAGGGCCAGAAATGAGTACATCAGAGTGAGGAGGGAAGCAGAGAGACAGTTTGAAAATGACATCGCGAGTAAAGCCAAGACCCAACCAAAGCTGCTCCACAGCCATATCAGGAGGAAAACAGCAATGAAGGAACAAGTGATGAAGCTGCAGAAAGGGGAGAACAGATACACAGAGAATGACAAGGAGGTGTGTGAAGAACTCAACAAGAGATTCCAGGAGGTCTTCACAATAGAATAAGGAGAAGCCCCTGCACTAAATGAGGAGGCGGCAAACCAAGCAACCTTGGAGGAATTTGACCTCACCAGTGATGAGGTCAAAAGGTGTCTGCTGGAGCTAGATGTGACAAAGCCTGTTGGGCCTGATAGAATCTCACCATGGATACTAAAGGAAGGTGCAGAAGCACTAAGTGTGCCACTCTCTATGGTGTATAACAGGTCACTGGAAACAGGAGACTTACCAGAAAGTTGGAAGACAGCTAACGTGGTCCCAATATACAAAAAGGGTGACAGGCAAGAGGCACTGAATTACAGGCCAGTTTCCTTAACTTGTATACCATGCTGGAGAAGATCGTGAGGAAAAGGCTCGTAGAGCATCTGGAGGGAAATAACTTTGTAACGCACCACCAACATGGGTTCAGAGATGGTAAATCGTGCCTCACAGGTTTAATAGAATTTTATGACCAGGCAACGAAAATTAGGCAGGAAAGAGAAGGGTGGGCCGACTGCATTTTCCTGGATTGCCAAAAAGCCTTTGACACAGTACCCCATAAAAGGCTGTTAATAAAGTTCTAGCAACAGGCAGGAGTAAAAGGGAAGGTGCTCCAGTGGATAAGGGAGTACTTAAGCAACAGGAAACAGCGAGTAACGGTGAGGGGGAAGACATCAGAGTGGCGAGATGTCACCAGCGGAGTCCCACAGGGCTCAGTACTTGGACCCATCCTGTTTCTAATATATGTGAACGATCTTCCAGAGGGTATAGACTCATTCCTCTCGATGTTTGCTGATGATGCAAAAATTATGAGAAGAATCAAGACGGATGAAGATAGACAGAGACTACAGGATGACCTGGATAAACTGGAGGAATGGTCTAGAAAATGGCTGCTGAAGTTCAACTCTGGAAAGTGTAAGGTGATGAAATTAGGCGAAGGGAGCATGAGGCTGAACACAAGGTATCATCTGGGAGGGGAAATCCTGCAAGAATCAAATAGAGAGAAGGATCTGGGGGTTGATATCACACCGAACCTGTCCCCAGAGGCCCACATCAAAAGAATATCATCAGCGGCATATGCTAGACTGGCCAACATAAGAACTGCCTTCAGAAACTTGTGTAAGGAATCTTTCAGAACCCTGTATACCACTTATGTAAGACCAAACCTGGAGTATGCAGCTCCAGCCTGGAGTCCATACCTAGTTAAACACAAGACAAAGTTAGAGAAGATTCAGCGGTATGCCACCAGGCTCGTCCCGGAACTGAGAGGATTGAGCTAAGAGGAAAGGCTAAAGGAGCTGAACCTCACATCCCTGGAAAACAGAAGAATAAGGGGAGACATGATAACCACCTACAAAATTCTCAGGGGAATTGACAGGGTGGACAAAGACAAACTCTTCAGCACGGGTGGGACACGAACAAGGGGACACAGGTGGAAACTTAGTACCCAGATGAGCCACAGAGACGTTAGAAAGAATTTTTTCAGTGTCAGAGTAGTTAATAAATGGAATGCACTAGGAAGTGATGTGGTGGAGGCTGACTCCATACACAGTTTCAAATGTAGATATGATAGAGCCCAGTAGGCTCAGGAATCTGTACACCAGTTGATTGACAGTTGAGAGGCGGGACCAAAGAGCCAAAGCTCAACCCCCGCAAGCACAATTAGGTGAGTACAATTAGCTGAGTACATACCCACTCTTCACAACCCTTCAAATAGCACTGGGCCACATACCCACTCTTCACAACCCTCCCACTGACACGGGGCCACATACCCACTCTTCACAACCCTCCCACTGACACGGGGCCACATACCCACTCTTCACAAGCCTCCCACTGAGACAGGGCCACATACCAACTCTTCACAACCCTCCCACTGACACGGGGCCACATATCCACTCTTCACAACCCTCCCACTGACACGAGGCCACATACCCACTCTTCGCAACCCTCTCACAAGCACGGGGCCACATACCCACTCATTACAACCCTCCTATTGAAACGGTGCCAAATACCCACTATTCCGAACCCTCCAACTAGCACGGGGCCACATACCCACTCATTACAACCCTCCCACTGACATGGGGCGACATTCCCACTCTTCACAACCTTCACACTAGCACGGGGCCACATACCCACTCTACACAAACCTCCCTGTAGAACGGGACCACATACCAAGTCATCACAACCCTTCCGCTACCACGGGGCCACATACCCACACTCTTCACAACTTTCACACTAGCACGGGGCCACATACCCACTCTTCACAACCCTCACACTAGCACGGGGCCACATACCCACTCTTCACAACCCTCACACTAGCACGGGGCCACATACCCACTCTTCACAACCCTCACACTAGCACAGGGCAACATAACCAATCTTCACAACCCTCACACTAGCACGGGGCCACATACCCACTCTTCATAACCCTCACACTAGCACGGGGCCACATACCCAATCTTCACAACCCTTCCACTAGCATGGGGCCACATACCCACTTTTCAAAACCATCACACTGACACGGGACCACATACCCACTCTTCACAACTTTCACACTAGCACGGGGCCACATACCCACTCTTCACAACCCTGACACTAGCACGGAGCCACATACCCACTCTTCAAACCCTTCCATTAGCACGGAGCCACATACCCACTCTTCACAACCCTCACACTAGCACAGGGCAACATACCCAATCTTCACAACCCTCCCACAGGCACGGGGTAACATACCTATTCTTCACAACCCGGACACTAGCACGGAGACGCATACCCACTCTTCACAACCCTCACACTAACACGGGGCCACATACCCACTCTTCACAACCCTCACATTAGCATGGGGCCACATACCCACTCTTCACAACTCTCACACTAGCACGGGGCCACATACCCACTCTTTACAACCCTCCCACAGGCACGGGGCCACATACCCACTCTTCACAACCCTCCCACTAGCACGAGGCCACGTACCCACTCTTCACAAGCTTCACACTAGCACGGAGCCTCATACACACTCTTCACACCCCTCCCACTGACAAGGGACAACATACTCACTCTTCACATCCCTACCAGTAGCACGGGGCCACATACCCACTCTTCACAACCCTCCCACTTGCATGGGGCCACATACCCACTCTTCACAACCCTCACACTAGCACGGGGCCACATACCCACTCTTCACAACCCTAACACTAGCACGTGGCCACATACTCACTTTTCACAACCCTCCCACAGGCACTGGGCCACATACCCACTCTTCACAACCCTCACACTAGCACGGGGCCACATATCCACTCTTCACAACCCTCCCACTGACACGGGACCACATACCCGTTCATCACAACCCTCTCACCTGCACGGGGCCACATACCAAATCTTCACAACCCTCCCACTTGCACGGGGCCACATACCCACTCGTCACAGCCCTCCCACTGATACGAGGCCACATACCCACTCTACACAACCCTCACACTACCACGGGGCCACATACCCACTCTTCACAACCCTCCCACTGACACGGCGCCACATACCCACTCTTCACAACCCTTACACTAGCACGGGGCCACATACCCACTCTTCACAACCCTCACACTAGCACAGGGCCTCATACCCACTCTTCACAACTCTTCCACTAGCACGGGACCACATACCCACTCTTTACAACCCTCCCACTGATACGGGGCTACATACCCACTCTTCACAACCCCTCACACAAGAACTGGGTCACATACCCACTCTTCACAACCCTTCCATTAGCACAGAGATACATACCCACTCTTCACAACCCTCCGACTGACATGGGGCCACATACCGACTATTCACAACCCTCCCAATGACACGGGGCCACATACCCACTCGTCACAGCCCTCCCACTGACACGAGGCCACATACCCACTCAACACAACCCTCACACTACCACGGGGCCACATACCCACTCTTCACAACCCTCCCACTGACACGGCGCCACATACCCACTCTTCACAACCCTTACACTAGCACGGGGCCACATACCCACTCTTCACAACCCTCACACTAGCACAGGGCCTCATACCCACTCTTCACAACTCTTCCACTAGCACGGGACCACATACCGACTCTTCACAACCCTCCCAATGACACGGGGCCACATACCCACTGTGACGGAGTTCCCCCCCTTATAATTCTCCCACGCCTGCAGTAAGAGTCATGTCTACTTTTCCCAAGCGTTCTCTACGTTGCAGGCTACAATTTGATACATGGGAGAGAGTGAAGTGTTCTCGGAGAGCCGAGAAATTTGTGAAATAGTAATGTTTTGGCCTGTGGTTTAGGCCCTTTAGGGAGCCAAGATGGCGCTGGCCTCTCTGATCTCCCGCCAAAACCGTGTGACGTCAGTGGCACCGGATTGGTCACCGACAGCAATGTGGCACTGGGAGCCAATGAAAACCTCCCGTGGCGAAAGTGACGTCACGAAGGAAGGGGGTCCGGCCAGCGCGCCGGGCTGGCGCCAGCAGTCAGACACAACACGTCATAGAGGTCGGACGTGCGACGAGTGGTCCTGTCTGTCGGACAGCTGTTTCCCACTACCGTGGATTTACGCGTCATCGGAAGTTCGCCAGTACTCTGAGAAGTCTTCCCTAGTTCATGTGTTGAACCAGAAGAGGGAATTGACGGTTATTTGAGCAACAAGTGCTCCAGTCAGGTACTGTGCCAGTAGCAGTGAAGCCGTGCAGTGACGTATGTTGACGCCTGTGGCAATTCACCAGTTCGTGACAGCGTAGTGGCTGACAGAGCCACTGGGTAGCTGAGGAAGAGAGGACTATTTGGGGAACCGGACGACTGTAGCTGAGACGTAGGCGACAGCCGTTGCTGGGAGAAGACGACGGCCAGGAGACCGACTCCAACCTTCAAGAAGTCAAGGAGGAGGACGGACCTGCAGTGAGGAGGCACGGAGACGACGCGCTAAACGGTGGGACGACGAGAGGCTCTGGTAGGACACGACGACGTGTAGTGTGGGGGCGTTCCCGACACGAGGACCAGGAGCTACATCTCGACTCTCATCGGAGGATAGGGTGAAGTAGGTGGTTCTAGTTCCCTCCCCATTCCCCTTTAGTTAGCTATATTATTCGGCTATATTATCTAGCCTGAAGATTTTATATGTCGTGAGCAAGTCTCACCTATGTCACGGTAAAGCACCAGTGTGCTAGACAGTACTATCAAGAGTACTTGTAATATTCATGTTGATTATTGGTGTGTACAGGCACCAGGAACCAGTGATAAATTTACTGTGTTGTGTATATCTTTCTATAGATTTTGATATGAACATATAGTGGTAAATTATATATAATATTATGCCAGTATTTGGAGGTTAGGCTATGTGCCCAGAAACTATATATTTTCCATGTATTGATGATTGATTTATATACCATATATATGTCTATGTCCATTCAGTGAATAATCATTTGTGAGTACAGTGAATCATTGCGTTATCGCCCACGAGAGAAAGTACTGAAAACTCCCGTGTTAATATTTCATAATATATTGTTGGATAAATAACAGTGTAAGACCATTACAGTGAATCATTGTAGAATTGATTGTAGAAAAGACTGTTTGAGCCTGAGTACAGTGTAACTAAGTAATTCGGTTTATTTGTGCCAATATCGAGTGTGCGAGTTTCTAGTAATATTGGAAAATTTAAAGGAACAGCGCGCGTGAATCTAGAAAACAAGCAAAGTTCGCGCGGAGAGGCCATTGCAATCAGCTGTTCTTGACACTTGATGAGGAGGGGGAGAGTGCTGCCCTCTAGTGATCGCATAATATCCGTGGGAATTACCGGCCGAGTCAGGATCAGTTGATTTATGATTATTGTGTGGCCTTGTGACATCTTTCATACATTTTAAGTAAAATACAAAACTCTCTTTGTGTTTTTATCATCCCCTCCATTGATCTTGTGGCTATACTATACCTGTAAGCATAGAGTGATAACAACAAGTACCTGCCTGATTCCTGATCTTTGAGTATGACCTTGCCAAGGCTACCACTGAATACACCAGTCCACTGATGGTGTTATTGGCCACCTTAAACACCAATTGGCGACCTTGTGATTAACCGTAGAGCCCTATTGTTGGGGAGGGCACACGACAGTCGATGTGAACGAGTCGTGTTCTCACTCTTTCTTAATAAGAGGCCGTTAAGATTGACTGGGAGACTCTCCTGGCGTGCAGTGGCGCCGTGAGGATCGAGGGAAGACCCGCAGGGCTACGGTGAGTTACCTTGAGCATAACTATTGCTTACCCCAGAGTAAGGGTAGAGAATAATAGAGAGGTGAAACCCCCAACATTGGCGACCTCGCCAGGATATAGATCGGAATAAAGGTTGCAGTGGTACTTGGCAGTGGTGTTAGAGATCAGGTGAAGGTTATCACTCGTAGCACAAGATGGAGGATGATAAAGTAGCGAGGTTTATTGACTCTAGAGACGAACAGGTGCTGGAAGAGTGCACCAAGGCACAGTTACAGGCTATAGCGGATCATTTTGGAATAAAGCTGAAATCTGCCCGAGTTGGTGAAAGAAGACTAGAGATAATGGCTCAGCTAAAGGCTCGAGACGAAGCTTTGGGGGAGGAACGGCCCCAAACACCTGCCAGTGAGGGTGAGCGCCTGAGTATTGGGGGAAGCAGCAGGGGATCCAGCGGCAGCAGGCACAGCATTAAGCTGGAAATAATGAAGCTGCAGCTAGAGGCACAGCAGCGCAAAGAAGAGCGAGAAGCAGAAGCGCAGCTGAGGAGAGAAGAGGCACAGCAGCGCAAAGAGGAGCGAGAAGCACAGCTGCGCCGGGAAGAACAGGAGCGAGAAGCACAGCTGCGCCGGGAAGAACAGGAGCGAGAAGCACAGCTGCGCCGGGAAGAACAGGAGCGAGAAGCACAGCTGCGCCGGGAAGAACAGGAGCGAGAAGCACAGACGAAGCGTGAGGAACGAGAAGCACAGCTGCGCCGGGAAGAGCAAGAGCGAGAAGCACAGCTGCGCCGGGAAGAGCAAGAACGAGAAGCACAGCTACGCCGGGAAGAACGAGAGCAAGAAGTTAGGCTGAGACAAATGGAAATAGAAGCCAACCAGGAGGTGGAGCTGAAGCGAGCTGAACTGGGACTAGGTGCCCCTGCCCCGCCACAGGAAGACCGACGAGTGAGGGAACGAGACCTGCCGGTCTTTGTGCCTAGTGAAGCCGAAAGTTTCTTCGATCACTTTGAGAGAGTTGCTGCTATGAAGAGGTGGCCGAGGGCGGAGTGGGCGGAGTTGGTCCAAGGAAGGCTCACAGGGGAAGCTCGCCAAGCCTTCACTATGCTCGACTTCCAAGAATGCACTAACTACGATGCGGTAAAACGAGCTGTGCTCCGTTCCTTTAAGCTCACGCCAGAGTGTTACCGGAAGAGGTTTAGAGAATGTACCCGGTCACCAGGAAAATCGTATGCGGAGACGGCGAGGGACATGGAAAGAAAGTTCCTTAAGTGGCTGGACTCTGAAGAAGCAAGGTCGGTCGAAGAGGTCAAGGAACTAATGGCCATGGAAAAGTTTATGTCCGTGCTCTCTCCTGAGATCAGGATGAGGGTAAAGGAGGCGGACATAAAGGACCTGAGGGCCGCAGCCGACCGGGCCGACATGCTAGAGGAAGCCCTACGCCCACGCCGAGAGGGACAGAACCGACCACCCGCATACGTCGGAAACGATCGGAGTTATAGAAGGACGGATGGATGGAGGGCAGGAACGAGTTCTCCCAAGTCCCATTTCTCAAGTTGGAACACCCGAGGAACAAAAGGTGCTGTAGAACCGATCAAGAAGAACCATGCGGAGAGCTCGGGAGCTGTTGTTGCGACCAAGGAGTCAACAAGCGGTTCGGGAAAGACACAGGGTGCGACGGCCTCTGGAGGCAGTGCTAAGGCGAGCGGTGGCGGATGGTCTCCGCCGAGGGGCCGCTGCTACAACTGCGGAATACCCGGACACGTCGCGCGGGAATGCAGACGCCCTAAGCAGCGGGGACACGTTGCTTTAGTGATGTTCGAGGACCAGAGGGCCGAGAGAGTGCGGGATGAACCCGCGCTGAGTGGGGAGAAGCAAGTTCACCCATTCGTGTGTCAAGGAACCGTAAGGATGGGGGACGCAGACCCCATCCCTGTGAAGATCTTAAGAGACACTGGGGCCGATTTTACCCTGGTGAGTGAGACCCTGTTCCCCGAGGGTTACGAAAGTACCAGTGTGGGGGTAGCAAGTGTGACCACTGTGGGAGGCCCAGTGAGGATGCCCCTACACCAGGTAACTTTAGATTCCGACTATGGCTGCCAGACCCTAGTGGTGGGAGTCTGTACATCAATGCCCAAGATGGAGGCGCAGGTCATCTTGGGGAATGACGCATGTGGAGGATACGTCCTCCCACATCTCGTGAAAGGCGAAGAGTACATAGAACAATACAGGAAGACAGGCGGAGAGTTGAACGTCTGTGGGGACGAGAAGGGAATCGCACCGGTGGCGTTCCCAGTTTGTGCTGTGATGCCAAGACGACGCGAAGAACAAGGAGGTTGTGGATCTGATGGGGCTGAGGAGACAACTGACAGCCTGAGAATAGATCGCCTCTTCGTGGAACCCGGAGAACGAGCGGAGGGCGAAGATAGCCCAAATGGTGAGTTGCAGGTGACCCTTACCAGTTCTCTAGGGGTAGATCGCACTCGTCTTGAACAGTTGCAGCAGGAGGAGTTCCCCGATTTGATTAGTGAGGCCCAAGGAGGACGTGTTGGCCCTGAGAAGGCTACCCATTTTTACCTTCAAGACGGAATGCTGATGAGGCAGTGGAGACCTGTGAGGGTGGAGGCCGGGGAAGAGTCTCTAAGCACGAGGCGCCAGGTAGTGTTGCCGGCCCAGTGCAGAGCGGCCGTGTTGGACCTAGCGCACTCCGTGGACTCTGCAGGCCACCTGGGAGTGACTAAGACGCTGCGACGGATAAGGGATTACTTTTACTGGCCAGGTATGGACGCCGAGGTGAGACGCTATTGTAAGACGTGCTTACCTTGCCAGAGGGCAGGGAAGAGCCAGTCCGCGATACCGAAGGCCCCATTGATCCCTGTTCCGGCGTTTGGGCCTGCTTTCGAGCGTCTGCTAGTTGATGGAGTGGGTCCTTTGCCAAGGACGAGGAAAGGGAACACCTACCTAATGACAATAATGTGTACCTCCACCAGGTTTCCGGAAGCCGTCCCGATGCGACGTTTAACATCGCAAGGAGTAGCCAGCCAACTGCAGCGGTTTTTCTCGTGGGTGGGGATGCCCAAAGAGATCCAAACAGACTGCGCAAGCATTTTTCAGTCGAAGTGGTTCCGACAGACGATGGCAGGATGGGGAGTGACTCAGATTCGATCGTCGCCCTACCGACCGCAGTCGCAGGGGGCGATCGAAAGATTCCACTCCACATTGAAAACTGTGCTGAGAGTGTTCTGCGCAGAACAGGGGGCTGAGTGGGATGAGGCCATATACCCCGCGTTATTTGCCATACGCAACGCGGTGGTAGAGTCACTAGGATTCTCACCATTCCAGCTAGTGTATGGACACGAGGTGAGAAGTCCCCTGTCCATGCTGAGGGAACAATGGACACCGGCAGCAACCGTGGGAACGGTGAACGAATATGTCCAGAAGTTTAAAGAACGTCTCACTCTGGCTAAGGAACTGGCTGGGAAGCACCTGAAGGAGGCGCAGCGTAAGATGTCGGAATGGTACGACAAGAGAGCTACACAGAGGGATTTCCAGGTCGGGTCCCAAGTAATGGTCTTGTGTCCAGGTAAAGGTAGGGTGACCGAGTCACGGTTCGAGGGACCATACCAAGTGCTGCGACGGTTGGGTCCGGTGTCGTACGAAATTGGGAAGTCGAACAGAGCCCGAAAGAAACAGGTGTGTCACGTGGACCGCCTGAAACCCTTCTTCACGGTGGAAGGAGGAACCGCCAGGCAGGAAGGAACGATGACCCGGGAACCCCAGCAAAAGACAGTTCTGTGCGTACAGGTGGACCAAGAACTCCCGGAGGAGGAAGGGAAGTGGTCCAGGGCGGATGGCACCCGTCTCACCAACACTGAGAGTCTGGCAAACATCAAGGACAAGCTGTCACATCTGGAAGGGCAACAGAGAGCGGACCTGACGGACCTACTGAGGAAGAATGCCTCCCTCTTCACCGACGTGCCCCGACGACACCGGAGTGTGACGCACGAGGTGGAGGTGAGGGACGCCAGGCCCGTCAAACAGAGCGCGTACAGGGTGAGCCCAGAGAAGCGAGAGCTGATGAGAAAGGAGGTGGAGTACCTCCTTGAGAACGACCTTGCGGAGCCCAGCAAAAGTGAGTGGAGTTCCCCGTGCCTGTTGGTGAGGAAAAGCGACGGAACATACCGCTTTTGTACAGATTACAGGAGGGTGAACTCCGTCACTGTGGCGGATTCTCACCCCATGCCAAGAGTGAGTGACTGCATTGACCAGGTGGGCAGTGCACGGTATGTATCCAAGGTCGATCTTCTCAAGGGGTACTACCAGATCTCCCTGACTCCTGAGGCCAGGAAGATATCAGCTTTCACGACTCCTGATGGGCTGTACCAGTACAAGGTGTTGCCCTTCGGCATGAAAAACAGCGGCAGCTGCTTCCAGCGAATGATGAACGAGCTGTTAAGGGGTGCAGTAGGATGCACGGTTTACATCGATGACATCGTCGTGTACGCCGACGATTGGGGGACGCATCTGGAGAGACTTGGGGAATTATTCAGGAGGTTAGAGGAGGCTAACCTGACTGTAAATTTGGCCAAGAGTGAGTTTGGGAAAGCTCACTTAGAGTACCTCGGTTTTGTCATCGGCCAAGGTGAAGTCACTCCAGTTGATAACAAAGTAGCAGCCATAAAGGAATACCCCGTGCCCAAGACGCGCAAGGAGTTGCTCAGGTACCTCGGAATGATAGGGTACTATCGTGGGTTCTGCCGGAATTTCTCCACGGTAGCGCATCCCCTAACCGAGCTACTCTCCAAGAATGTAAGATGGAGATGGGGAGAGGCCTGCCAAGAGTCTTTTGAAAAGACCAAGAAATTGTTGACGGAGGCCCCAGTATTGATATCTCCAGATTTTTCAGCCGGTTTTATCCTGTACGTGGACGCCAGCGACGTTGGAATAGGGGCCATGTTGGCTCAAGAACGGAGTGAAGTGCATAGGCCAGTTGCCTTCTATTCGAAGAAGTTCGTAAAATACCAGCGGGCCTACAGCACCGTTGAGAAGGAGGCATTGGCGCTAGTTATGGCCCTGAAGCACTTTGATGTATACGTGGGAGGAGGGGCGAGACCTGTCCTAGTATTCACCGATCACAACCCTCTCACATTTTTATACAAGATGAAGAATTCCAACCAACGTCTAACTAGGTGGGCGTTGTTACTGCAAGAATACCGGCTGGAGATCAAACACATCAAGGGGAAGGAAAACGTAGTAGCGGACGCCCTATCCCGCATACACTAACGAGACATGACTCTTATTTTAAGGGGAGGGGTATGTGACGGAGTTCCCCCCCTTATAATTCTCCCACGCCTGCAGTAAGAGTCATGTCTACTTTTCCCAAGCGTTCTCTACGTTGCAGGCTACAATTTGATATATGGGAGAGAGTGAAGTGTTCTCGGAGAGCCGAGAAATTTGTGAAATAGTAATGTTTTGGCCTGTGGTTTAGGCCCTTTAGGGAGCCAAGATGGCGCTGGCCTCTCTGATCTCCCGCCAAAACCGTGTGACGTCAGTGGCACCGGATTGGTCACCGACAGCAATGTGGCACTGGGAGCCAATGAAAACCTCCCGTGGCGAAAGTGACGTCACGAAGGAAGGGGGTCCGGCCAGCGCGCCGGGCTGGCGCCAGCAGTCAGACACAACACGTCATAGAGGTCGGACGTGCGACGAGTGGTCCTGTCTGTCGGACAGCTGTTTCCCACTACCGTGGATTTACGCGTCATCGGAAGTTCGCCAGTACTCTGAGAAGTCTTCCCTAGTTCATGTGTTGAACCAGAAGAGGGAATTGACGGTTATTTGAGCAACAAGTGCTCCAGTCAGGTACTGTGCCAGTAGCAGTGAAGCCGTGCAGTGACGTATGTTGACGCCTGTGGCAATTCACCAGTTCGTGACAGCGTAGTGGCTGACAGAGCCACTGGGTAGCAGAGGGAGAGAGGACTATTTGGGGAACCGGACGACTGTAGCTGAGACGTAGGCGACAGCCGTTGCTGGGAGAAGACGACGGCCAGGAGACCGACTCCAACCTTCAAGAAGTCAAGGAGGAGGACGGACCTGCAGTGAGGAGGCACGGAGACGACGCGCTAAACGGTGGGACGACGAGAGGCTCTGGTAGGACACGACGACGTGTAGTGTGGGGGCGTTCCCGACACGAGGACCAGGAGCTACATCTCGACTCTCATCGGAGGATAGGGTGAAGTAGGTGGTTCTAGTTCCCTCCCCATTCCCCTTTAGTTAGCTATATTATTCGGCTATATTATCTAGCCTGAAGATTTTATATGTCGTGAGCAAGTCTCACCTATGTCACGGTAAAGCACCAGTGTGCTAGACAGTACTATCAAGAGTACTTGTAATATTCATGTTGATTATTGGTGTGTACAGGCACCAGGAACCAGTGATAAATTTACTGTGTTGTGTATATCTTTCTATAGATTTTGATATGAACATATAGTGGTAAATTATATATAATATTATGCCAGTATTTGGAGGTTAGGCTATGTGCCCAGAAACTATATATTTTCCATGTATTGATGATTGATTTATATACCATATATATGTCTATGTCCATTCAGTGAATAATCATTTGTGAGTACAGTGAATCATTGCGTTATCGCCCACGAGAGAAAGTACTGAAAACTCCCGTGTTAATATTTCATAATATATTGTTGGATAAATAACAGTGTAAGACCATTACAGTGAATCATTGTAGAATTGATTGTAGAAAAGACTGTTTGAGCCTGAGTACAGTGTAACTAAGTAATTCGGTTTATTTGTGCCAATATCGAGTGTGCGAGTTTCTAGTAATATTGGAAAATTTAAAGGAACAGCGCGCGTGAATCTAGAAAACAAGCAAAGTTCGCGCGGAGAGGCCATTGCAATCAGCTGTTCTTGACACTTGATGAGGAGGGGGAGAGTGCTGCCCTCTAGTGATCGCATAATATCCGTGGGAATTACCGGCCGAGTCAGGATCAGTTGATTTATGATTATTGTGTGGCCTTGTGACATCTTTCATACATTTTAAGTAAAATACAAAACTCTCTTTGTGTTTTTATCATCCCCTCCATTGATCTTGTGGCTATACTATACCTGTAAGCATAGAGTGATAACAACAAGTACCTGCCTGATTCCTGATCTTTGAGTATGACCTTGCCAAGGCTACCACTGAATACACCAGTCCACTGATGGTGTTATTGGCCACCTTAAACACCAATTGGCGACCTTGTGATTAACCGTAGAGCCCTATTGTTGGGGAGGGCACACGACAGTCGATGTGAACGAGTCGTGTTCTCACTCTTTCTTAATAAGAGGCCGTTAAGATTGACTGGGAGACTCTCCTGGCGTGCAGTGGCGCCGTGAGGATCGAGGGAAGACCCGCAGGGCTACGGTGAGTTACCTTGAGCATAACTATTGCTTACCCCAGAGTAAGGGTAGAGAATAATAGAGAGGTGAAACCCCCAACACCACTCTTCACAACCCCTCACACAAGAACGGGGCCACATACCCACTCTTCACCACCCTCCTACTAGAACGGGGCCACATACCCACTCTTCGAAAACTACACACAAGCACAGGGCCACATACCCACTCTTCACAACCCTCCCAATAGCACGGGGCCACATACCCACTCTTCACAACCCTCACACTAGCACGAGGCCACATACCTACTCTTCACAACCCTGACACTGGCACGGGGCCACATACGCACTCTTCACAACCCTCACACTAGCACGGGGCCACATACCCACTCTTCACAACCCTCTCACTAGCACGGGGCCACATACCCACTCTTCACAACCCTCCCACTGACACGGGGCCACATACCCACTCTTCACAACCCTTACACATGCACGGGGCCACATACCCACTCTTCACAACTCTCACACTAGCACAGGGCCACATACCCACTCTTCACAACCCTTCCACTAGAACGGGCCCATATATCCACTCTTCACAACCCTGACACTAGCACGGGGCCACATACCCACTCTTCACAACCCTCCCACTGATTCGGCGCCACATACCCACTCTTCAGAACCCTTACACTAGCACGGGGCCACATACCCACTCATCACAACCCTCACACTAGTACGGGGCCACATACCCACTCTTCACAACCCTCACACTAGCACGCGGCCACATACCCACTCTTCACAACCCTCACACTAGCACGGGACCACATACCCACTCTTCACATCCCTTACACTAGCACGGGGCCACATACCCACTCTTCACAACCCTCACACTAGCACGGGGCCACATACTCACTCTTCACAACCCTTACACTAACACTGGGCCACATACCCACTCTTTACAACACTCCCACAGGCACGGGGCCACATACCCACTCTTCAAAACCCTCACACTAGCATGAGGCAACATACCCACTCTTCACAACCCTGACACTAGCACGGGGCCACATACCTACTCTTCACAACCCTGACGCTTCATGCAGGTTGGTGTTCAATCCCCGACCGTTGAAGTGGTTGGGCACCATTCCTTCCCTCACCCGTCCCATCCCAAATCCTTATATCCTAATCCCTTCCAAATGCTATATAATCGTAATGGGTTGGTGCTCTCTCCTAAGTGCTCCTTTTCCTTGTGGTAGCTGTAATAATTATCCGGCTGTTTACAGCCCTTCAGGTCAATGCCAAACCAAATGGAACTAGTCCACAAGAGCAATTAAGATTAATTGACATTTCTGCTGGGCTCATATTTGTTTGGTTCTTGTATAATATTTCGCAGAGTGATTAATTTAGAGCATGACACGCACACTTGAAGTCATGTGTGTGAAGTTATGTGTGTGTGACTTCATGACTTCATTACCATTATCAATATTGATGGTAATATTAATTAAATCATTCCTAACGTAAAGATCCTCCTCTTGTATTCTAATTCTCTAAATTCTATTAATTCTATAAATTCTAGTAATTCTCTAATGCTCTATATTCTCATGTTCTCAAAGGAGTTTACCACTTATGGACACGATAAAAATTTAGATTTTTTATTCTCCTGATATTAATGGAATGTCAAACTTGGTTTTGTGTTGGACTTATGGCCTATTATCCAATGAAGGTTCATAAAGGCCTCCACATTAGCTTACTGACCAACCAGCAAATTCATTCTAGCCCTGAACATAGCCCAGGACCAACGTAAACTCACTGTGTATACACACCGATAAATTGGGGGTAAACCTCTCTGTGTTCATATCTGTTCACAAAATCTTTAATGTTGGATCTAATAACCTGATTACACCATATAAAGAAAATTACAGTACTATGTAGATATATTGTAACTGTAATAATAAATGCAACCAATATATGATATTTAAAAACTGTTTTGATAAAACTAAAAGCATACTTATAATAACTGCACAGAAGGTCTATTGGCCCATATGAGGCAACTTCTATATTTACATCCACCTAAACTTATTCATATATCTATCTAACCTGCGCTTGAAACAATCCAGTGATCCCACGTCTATTATCTTACATGGAAATCTATTTCATAAATCTAGAACCCTATTTTCAAACATATAGTCAGGTCTTTCCGGAATCTACACAAATCCAATATACACCCGTTTCTATTCTTTATTTTTCTTTATTTATTCTTTAATATTCTTTAGAATATTTCTATTCATATACTTCAGTTATAATAGCATTTATTCTTTGTCTTTCTAGATAATGTAAATTTACCTATTTGTTTAACCTCTCTTCCTAGACCTCCTCTACTAGACCAGTCGAACTATCAGCATGACTATAATTCTTGCATCTGTTATATTATTACCAGATGCATTCTTCAGGTTCTTCATAGTGTGAAGCAGCCTACCATGGAGAAGAAAAAGGTCTCCGGCGACGATGGCCGCCACCAGAAGAAAACCAAGGGTGTCCGCTTCGCAGAAAATATCATCAGTCAGGTGCATGTCCTCGAGGACTGGGCCTACGAGAGTTGGGTATTTAAAAAAGAGGGAAAGAACTGGATTGCCGCTGGCGCATTTCGCCGCCGCTTTGGCAGAAGGTGCCGCGCGACCAAAGACTTGCTCAAGGCTGGCAAGGTACGTAGGTAATTATCAAAAGAAGGCACCAAACCGGGAAGGCTATGTAGCACCGTCAAATGTGCAAAATAATCAGAGGGCGCTAAATATCACCAAGGATGCCAATACGAGAACAAAAACGCATAAGGCGAACGATATCAAAAGTATCCGAGTCACCAAGAATTCTATTGAGGGACAGGTGACCGCGAGGGGCGGTCGGAAAGCAAGACACACGCTCGTCCTGGAAGTCAGGACATTCAAGAAGGTCATGCACGACCGTAAGAGGGACAATGCAACTAGGACAATAAGGAGCAGGGCGGCGCTCCATCAAGTGACCATGGGTTAAGCGAGTATGGCTAACTACGCAACCTCGCCAGAGCTGTTTCCCACCGCCGGTTACGGTGGAAGGAGGACGGCCACGAGGAAACACAACATTTAAGAGTACGGAGCTTGTTACCAGTAACAGACAAACAAGAAGCCTGCCAACGGGTAAGGACTGAGGAATGGATAACCGGGTAAAAGTCGGAATATGGAATGCCTTTACGAGAGACGGGACAAGAGCGGACAGCTTCCTTGGCGGCAGCCTCCGCACGCTCATTTAAAGACACACCAATATGGCTGGGAACCCAACAAAACTCAACCGACTTAAATTTACTGTGAACAAGAAACAGCCAATGCTGGATCTCGACAACTACTGGATGAACCGGATTAAAGGACCCGAGAGCCATGAGGGCACTACGAGAGTCAACAACAACTACAAAGGAAGACTGACAACGAGAAAGCAGGAGATGAAGAGCATAGAGAATAGCATAAAGTTCTGCTGTAAAGATGCTAGTCTCCGGAGGTAAGCGACACATATAAGTGCGATCAGGAAAAACAACAGAGTAGCCAACACCGTCCACCGACTTTGACCCATCGGTGAAGACAGAAACGGAGCGGGAGTGAGAAGAAAAGTGCTCAAGGAAAAGGCGTTTTAGAACCGTAGGAGGGGTAAAAGCTTTAGTGATACAGGTCAAGGAAGTACAAAACCGCGGAAGAGGGACTCTCCATGGGGGCAAAGAAGGAACAACACGAGAAGAAACATTAGAAATACGAACGGAAAGAGAATCCTGGAGGCGAGATAACCGTACAGAAAGAGGGAGGTGGTGAAAAGGAACAGGAACCGCAGGAGGGGTAAAAGTTAAAGCACGACAGAGGCGAGAGGAAGGATGTTGTAAGGACCGCGCAAGATAACGAAGACAGTAGCGATCACGGCGGTCCTGGAGAGACAGGAAGCCAGTGTCAACATACAAGCTAAGGACGGGAGTCGAATGAAAGGCACCAGAACTGAGGCGCAACCCAGTATGGTGCAAAGCATCAAGACGGCGAAGAGTAGAAGGAGAAGCAGACGAGTAAGCAGGGCAACCATAATCGAGCTTAGACAGGACAAGAGAGGAATGTAAAGCAAGGAGAGTGCGCCTATCTGCCCCCCAGGAAGTATGGGACAAGACCCGAAGGAGGGTAAGGGCCTTAGAGCACTCAACACGGAGGTAAGAGATATGGGGAGACCAAGAGAAACGAGTGTCAATAAATAACCCCAAAAGCTTCGTGGAATCCTTGTATTCAAGGGGATGATCATAAAGTGACAAAGAGGGACGAAGAACAACCCGTTTCCGCGTAAAAGTCATGGCACAAGTCTTAGAAGTAGAGAACTTGAAGCCATGATCGGTGGCCCAAGACGACACGGCATCAATTGCAAGTTGAAGCCGGCGTTGAAAGAGAGGCGAATCATCACCCTGACAGCAAAGGGTAAGATCATCGACATAGAGAGCGGAGAAGACACCAGAAGGAAGAGAGGAAAGAAGACCATTGAGGGCAACCAGAAAAAGAGTAGTGCTCAGAACACTACCCTGGGGAACACCTTCGTATTGCTGAAAAGAGGCAGAGACAGCGGTACCAAGGCGCACCCGAAAGGAACGACGGGAGAGGAAGCTGCGGAGAAAGAGAGGGAGATGACCACGAAGGCCAAAAGAATGAAGTTGAGATAGAATATGATATCGCCAAGTGGTGTCGTAAGCCTTTTCCAGGTCAAAAAGGACGGCAACAACGGAGGTCTTCGCAGCAAAAGCAGTACGAATATAGACCTCCAAGTTCACCAGGACATCTGTCGTGCTGCGGCACTTGCGGAAATCAAATTGAGAAGGGGAGAGGAGGTGATGGTGTTCCAGGAACCACATCAGACGAACGTTAACCATACGTTCAAAGAGTTTGCAGACACAACTTGTGAGAGCAATAGGGCGAAAGTCCTTAGGGAAAGTACCCAGAGACCCCGGTTTGCGAACAGGGAGGACAACGGCATCGAGCCAGTCCTCAGGGACTGACGACGACTCCCAGATCCGATTATACAGACTCAGTAAATACTGAGACGTGCACGGAGGGAGATGGCGAAGCATCTCATAATGAATACCATCGGAGCCCGCCGCCGTAGAACCGCAGAGGGCCTGGGCAGAACGAAGTTCAGAGAGAGAGAAGGGATCATTATAGGGAAGCTGAAGATGAGTGCAGAAATCTAAAGGACGAGACTCAAGGACAGGTTTACGAAGAAGAAAACATTGGGGAAGATGAAGACCAGAGCTAACAGAAGAAAAGTGGGAACCCAGTTCGGAAGCGACCTGCAACGGGTCTGCCACAAGAGTATCATGGAGGTGAAGGACCGGTGAAACATCGGGAACGAACTTACCAGCTATGTTGCGGATACGCTTCCAGATCTGGGCCAGAGGAGTTTCGGACGTAATTGTCGAGACATAAGATGCCCAACATTCACGTTTAGCCGTACGGATGGCCCTACGGGCCACCGCACTTGCTTTCCGAAAGAAAAGAAAAGAATCGGTTGTCTGCCTACGGCGGTGCCTCTTCCAGGCTGCACGCTTACAGCGGACAGCCCAAGCACAGTCCGCATTCCACCAGGGAACGCACTTCCGTGGACCCCGAGAGGAAGAGCGAGGGATAGAGCGGAGGGCAGCGTTGAAGACAGTGTCATGAAAAAGGAGGAGAGCGCGAGAGAGAGGCAGAAGGGAGAGGTCAGAGAGAGTAGCACTGAGGGTAAATAGGGTCCAGTCCGCCTTAGCAAACTGCCACCTAGGGAAAGAGAGGGAAGGGCGAAAAGAGAAAAAGGAAACAAGGATGGGGAAATGATCACTCCCATGGAGGTCATCAAGAACCTGCCACGTGAAATCTAAGTAAAGAGAAGAAGAGCAGAGAGAAAGATCAAGACAAGAAAGGGTGCGAGTCCGAGAGTCCAAATGAGTGGGCTCACCAGAATTCAGAAGAGACAGGGAAAAAGAGAGGAGAAACGGCTCAAGAAGGCGACCCCGGGTATTCGTCAGAACGTCACCTCAAAGAGAATGACGACAATTGAAGTCACCCAGCAGGAGTACAGGCTCCGGCAAGGAGTCAAGGAGGTGTTTCAAATCAGGAAGAGAAAGCGGGACACTCGGGGGGAGATAAATGGAACAAACTGTGTACCATTTCCCCACAAAGATACGAGCAGCAGAACAATGGAGAGGTGAAGGAAAAAGTAAAGGAACAAAGGGAACATCAGCACGAATCAAGAGAGCAGAAGAATTAGAAGCCCCAGCAACGGCTGGGGGGGGGGGAGAGAAAGGAATAGCCACGAAAACGACCAGGACGAGCACCAAGCATCGGCTCCTGGAGACAGACACAAAGGGGCGAAAACAGCGAAATCAGAAGTTGGAGTTCAAGGAAATTGGCGTAATAACCTCGAACGTTCCATTGAAGAATGAACAACGACGAGAAGAGAAAGGACAAAAACAGAGAAAAAGGAAGAAAAAAAGGCGAAAGAGCAACAGAGCACGTTAAAGAATATCAGGGTCAGCAAAGTCAGGGTTAGGGTGCATGGGTAAACTGAGCAAAGACGGAGGGAAGGAAACGGGAGAACAGATCAGAGGTGAGCGGGCGGGGTCCGGAGGAGGAGGAGGAGGAGGAGGAGGAAGAGGAGGAGGAGACAACGGAGAGGAGCAGTCAAGGACAGCAGCAGGAAGAGGGGGGGGTAGAAAGAGGGGAGCGAACCTCAGCAAGGGCAGCAACCGAGAGGGAAGCGGGGGCTAAAGAAACCTCCATAGCAGGAACAGGGGGCGCAACCACCGAAATGGGAGGGGAAGGAGCGAGAGAGGCAGAAGTAGGGGCCGAGGAAGAAAGCGAAACCTTCTTACCCGCCGGGGAGGAGGAAGGAGAGGAGCCAGGCTTACGCTTCTGACTTAAAGAGACAGGTGTCCCAGCAACCACGTACTGGGCAACGGATTCCAGTGTCTCAACAGGAGAAGCCGAACGAGAACACACATGACGGCCGTTTGGAGAGCGATGGACATCAGCCCGCACCGACAGGCGGCGGGGAGAGTCAAGAGACGGAGGGGAAGGATGGGAAGGAGGAACGGAGGGGGACGAGGAAGAAGACACAGGAGACACGACAGACCGGGTAGAAAGAAGGTGACCCCAGACAGAGGACCAGGAGGTGGATCCTTCGGGAGAGAACCCAAAGGAACAGAGGAAGGGGCAGTGGGCGTATCAGGGTCCAAGGCCCGGAAACGGTTGTGAGTCTGAGGAAGGCAGGAAGGACGAGGAGAGGAAGAGCGCAACACGCGAGCATAAGAGATATTAGCATAAGGCGGGAGCCGGCGAACCTGGCGTCTCGCCTCAGGAAAAGATAAACGCTCCCGGTGCTTCAAGTTGAGGACGGCTGCCTCAAGCTTGTAATGGACATATGCACGGGAGAAGGTAGGGTGGGCCTCACCGCAGTTGAGGCAACGAGCCTGGGGAGAAGTGCACTCCGACTTAGAGTGACCTTCGCCACCACACAAAGGACAGAGAGAGATAGTTGCAGAGCAGCGGAGGGCACCATGCCCAAACCTCCAGCACTTGTTACAAAGTCGAGGAGAAGGAATATACTCCTGGACAGAGCACCTAGCACAAGCAAGAATGACAGAGGATGGAAGGGTCCTACCATCAAAGGTAATCTTCACAACCCGGAGGGGTTGACGGCGACTACCATGAGGGGGACGAGTAAACGTGTCCACCTGGAGAATAGAATGGCCCTGGACAGCAAGGATATGTCGAATATCGTCGTGGCAGTCGCGCAGGTCCCGAACACCGGTTGCAACATGGGGCGGGAGGAGAATAGTGCCAACACTGGCATTCAACTGAGCGTTCTTCGAGACCTGAACAGGGGTCTCGCCAAGGCAGGATAAGGTAGCCAAGCGGGAAGCAGCACCCTGAGAAGGAGCAGCAACGACACGTGTACCAAGACGAGTGGGGTTGAAAGTAATAGAGGCATGCACGGAATCAACGAGATGTCGATGGAGGGAGAAATCGTCAGGAGGCGCAGAATCAAGAGGGAGGAGATCAAAATATTTGGCCCACGAAGCGGGACCAAACAAGGCCTGATACACATCAGCACGGGAAGGAATCGAGCGAGGGCGGCCGTGACGAGGACGGCGGTGAGAACCCCCAGAGAGAGAGGGGTTAAAAGGCGCAGAAGTTACAACTAGAGATGGAGCCGCGCCAGAGGACGAGGTAGTCACCACTGGGGGCTAGGGGCTCGACCCAACCACAGAGGAGGGAGGGGAGCCAGGGGAAGGAGTCAGAGAAGCCAAAGGAGGAGCAAGGTCGGGGCCCAATGCTGCGGAGGCTACAGAGCCCGGTCTTCCAACACGGACTGACTCGGGTGCTTGGTCGCCTACCCCACGAGCCTGAGAAGGTAAACCAGAAACAGCCGAAACAGGGGTCATCATCATTACGAAAAGAAGAATTCATTCACGAATGTGCCCCCACACCCACCATGGAGCCACAATTAGAGGCAGGACACCCAACAAGAAGCTATCGCCGATCTTGCCGGGGCCTCCTAGGGGTGCGTCGTGAGTATACGCCCCACAAACGCCACCTTAAGAAACCGACAGTCCGTCGAGATCGGGTTCAGTGACGAAAGGGGGATTGACAATAAAAGGTTCCCCTCGCTCTCGACGTCGGGTACTACAGTTCTACGGGTGCAAGAGTATGCCTCCTCAAGCACCTGGGCGTCAAAATAGAAGAAGTTCAAGGGAAGAACCAGAACAAGCAAATGGTCGGCAGGAAACGGCAAGCAGATAGGAGAAGAGGGGGGAGAAAAACGAAACAGAAGGAAAAGGAAAAGGTGCCCAGCAGAATTGGAGAGGACGGCAGCAGGAGCACAAGGCTAGAGAAGGACAGAGGACTGTCCCAAGGAGCATCACACTCCGGCAGCCGCCCACTAAGCCCCCACACGGCAACAACGAGCTGAGCGGGGAGGGGGTCAAGGCTGGCAAGGCCTTCGACCGCCTGCACAGGGAGAAAATATTTGCACAGAGATTTATGGAGTCCTCACTCACACAATGATTTGTTAAATGATTATCTGTGTCTATTTTTTTAAATAAAAATATTGCTGTTAGTTGATTTTTATTTGGTTAAGAAACGTGTGTGTGTGTGTGTGTACTCACCTAGTTGTGTGTCCATGTCTTTATATCCATGTCTTTCTCTCTCTAGAGGTGGGGGGGGGGGAGAAGTATGAAACAAGGGGAGGAGAGGGTAGTAAAGGGGGTCTAGGGCTTGAGATATGCATTAATGATGCCACATGAACTGACACTTGGATGGGTGACACTGGAGTGGCTGACATTTGGGACCCTGATTCAGGAAGGGTTGTAGTGGTAGGGGAGGCGGTGGTGATGACATCATTAACACATTACAGGACATTACAGGCAAAGTATAACAACTTAACTATTTTCATATTTTGCAGATATCAGTGAAAATGTTATACATTATAAAGTCAAATTTAACTGGAAATTGCAAGATTCATTGTTGGGGGTCACTTGGCACTAATTCAAGTGGCACTTAATTCATTTATGGCCGCCACTGTTCACGGAGGGGCACGTACCCAACATGAATTACTTTTAAAAATTTGCTGAAACTATCCCCAAGAATCTGAAGACAGACAAACTCACAGAGAAGCAGAGACAGGCAGAGAGAGGCAAAGACAACCATAGAAACACAAGAATTATGTTGATATACACGGGATGTCGTATATGGTCTCATTTATAACCGTTATTTATATATTGTTCAAAGATTTGTTTATTGCTGAATAATGCCGGATTAATATATGTGTGTGTGAGTGTGTGTGTGAGAGAGAGCGAGAGCGAGAGCGAGAGAGAGAGTGTGTGTGTGTGTGTGTGTGTCTAGAAGGGGAGGGGGTGGGTTACTTTGCGTTTCTCTGGTGACGGACGTCACATTTCTATTCACTATCTCCATCACTGTAACATTCTTAACTACAGACCATCTTTCACACTGTAATACATACCTTTTACACTGAAACTACCCTCACTATAAGCCACCTTCTACACTGTAACCATCTAAACTAAACATGGCCATCTTCATCCATTCAAACTATCTTCCTCACTACAACCATTTTCGCAGCCCAGGCACCGCTAATTACCCTATCTACAATCACCATCATCACTACCTTCCATCTTCTTTACCACCTTCCTTCTCTTTTACTATATTGACTACCCTTCGTCCCCTTCCCTACCCTTCATCATCTTCTCTGCCCTTCCCTACCCTTCACTACCTTCCCTATCATTTACCACCCCAATCATTCACCACCTTCCCTACCCTTCATCACACTCCACTCCACCACTTTCCCTATTTCCCTATAAAGGGAAAGTGGTAAATACCGAAGACAGTATTTACCTGTATCTATTTTCAGTAAATACTGAATTATTAGTCTGAAATGTAGCGAGGATAGAGTCTGTGTAGCGAGGTTGGAGTCTGATGTGTAGCAAGGATGGAGTCTGATGTGTGGCGAGGATGGAGGCTGATATGTAGCGAGGATGGAGGCTGATATGTAGCGAGGATGGAGGCTGATGTGTAGCGAGGATGGAGGCTGATATGTAGCGAGGATGGAGGCCGATGTGTAGCGAGGATGGAGGCTGATGTGTAGCGAGGATGGACGCATATGTGTAGCGAGGATGGAGGCTGATGTGTAGCGAGGATGGAGGCTGATGTGTAGCGAGGATGGAGGCTGATGTGTAGCGAGGATGGAGGCTGATGTGTAGCGAGGATGGAGGCTGATGTGTAGCGAGGATGGAGGCTGATGTGTAGCGAGGATGGAGGCTGATGTGTAGCGAGGATGGAGGCTGATGTGTAGCGAGGATGGAGGCTGATGTGTAGCGAGGATGGAGGCTGATGTGTAGCGAGGATGGAGGCTGATGTGTAGCGAGGATGGAGGCTGATATGTAGCGAGGATGGAGGCTGATATGTAGCAAGGATGGAGTCTGATGTGTCGTGAGGATGGAGTCTGATGTGTAGTGAGGATGGAGTCTTATGTGCCGTGAGGATGGAGTCTGATGTGTAGTGAGGATGGATAACAGATACGGATGTTCTATTTATGATAATATGTTCAGTAAAGTAGGAACAGTTGTAAGTGGTTAATGGAATTCAACCTCCACTAGTGCAAGGTAACAGGGATCTATAGGGGAAGCATTAGACCAGAAAGCTTGTATATACTGAGGGATAGAGCTTACAGTATCTTACACGACTATAGTGAAAATATTTGACAAAGTTTTACAGATTATTAAATTTCTAACGTTCACCAAATCATCAGATGTGCAGTTTCTCGCATTACTTTTTTATTACTTACAATTAAACTTCCTAATTAAACAAATATACATTTCCAGGAATAACAAAAAAATCTGAAATATATTAAAGGATCATTTGCTAATATATAACATGCTATATTTTTTTGCTTTTGATTAGCCAAGGATAATTTGCTAATATATAATACGGGTTTGTCAAACATAATAGCTGACGATTGGTATCTTCGCAACTATTACTGACTATTAATTACTTCCCTGGTATTCTTTTTTTTCCTGCTGTGGTTCGCAGATCATCTCAACCATAACAATATTTGTGGACTGACCGCAACCTCAATGGACTTGATTTCATCAACTTTGAATCAATAATTATAGCATCAATGAGGCCTCAGTCGAGCAACGAAACCTCTCAACAAATAATTTTTAATTACATAGCTACTAACGGAGCTCACCCTCATTAACAAAGGGTAAAATAACTAAATGGAGCCTCCAAATCATCTATTAATAACTGAAAAACACTTAAAACATGACTCAACCCATGATGTTCGAACATTTCTCGAACAGTGTGTCGGTGACGACCCATGTTCGAATCGTAACTCTGTAAATGCTCAGCCCGTCCTCCAAACAAAGATCCAAAAGTGATTCCATGCACCCGCCAAACCCCCTGTTTATGAATGAAAAGCGGTTTACACATGTCTCAACAGCTGACGTTCGAACATATTCGGAACAAGTGCTTCACTGACGAATTTTGTTCGAATCACAACGCTATAAATGCTTCACCCACGTACTACAAATACAAATAATCGCCAACAGAATCTAAACACCTAACCTAACCTATCCTATACCTATATATACACAATATGCTAATATATTATAATATTAATTTATACTTGAGAATATTCCCGTTTTGAATGAACAGCATGTTAAAATTTATGAATGCGTCTGTGAGGTTGACCGCTGAATGTAATGGACTTGAGTCGAGGACGGGTTGAAATGCTTCACCCACGTACAACAAATAAAAATAATGGCCAGTTGAACCTAAACACCTAACCTAACCTACGCTTAAATTTGAACAATATGCTAATATATAATAATAATTAATATCTGAGAAAATTTCTATTTCGAATGACCAAGATGTTAAAATTGATGACTGAGGCTTTGTGAGAAAGTGATAAATATACTCTGAATGTGCTAAAATTTTCCTCATCGTGAAGACTGTTTTGTTCGGACAACGGTGTCCCAATGGTTTAATATAATTATTGCCCTTAGAATAATGAAATTAAAACTAATATTAATGAATAAGTGATTAAATATGTATGCACTGAACAACATAACCGGTTTTATTGTACCTTTGAAAGCTTTTTTGTAAATATAAATTTGTTACATGTGCAGCAATGTCATTTATTCAAACATTAACAATTAATGTCTTCTTAAGAGAGTTCTTGATGAAAATTAGAAAAATATTAGAATATATTTACGTTTTATAGATTACTTTGCAATACAGTACCTAAATTTATGGGATTCATAAATTCATTCATAAATTAGAAGCAAATTTCAATCAGAAATGTTCGTTTCAGAAAGGTGTTGTTGAGGTCACAGTTGGATTATTAGCACGTAAACAGTGAGTTCTTTTTCCTTTATTTTTCGTCGAGACTAAATGAATAACCAAATCATGGGAGACATATACAAGACAAACGCATTCTCGTAGAAACTGCCGTTGCTCATACAATTTCTTAGATTAGGTTAGGTTAGGTGAAGTTAGGTTACGTTACGTTTGGTAAGGATGGTTTAGGTTAGGTAAGGTAAGGTTACGTTAGGTAAGGATAGGCTGCGTTAGGTTAGGCTTCTTTCCTACGTCTTGTGGGATATTGAAATAGGAGATCATTAAAGGAATATGAACCGCCATGTGGCCGCCTCTGAGGAGATCAAGCGATGAAGAATCTGTCCTTCCCTCGTCTAACTGAACTGCTTCACAATGTCAACAAGACAGGGGGAAAGAGTTCTAAAAGGTATAATCGTGAGGAACGTGATTCTTATCATCACAAGGCCATATTCTCTAAAAGCAAAAAGGCCACCAATTTGCTCATAAGGAACGCTTCAGCACCAAGCGGACTTGCTACAAAGAGACAAATGTCACTTATGCTATTACACGCCTACTTGGGGAACTGTCAGCCCTATCTCAATATACAGGCAAGACGACATCTTTTTCGAGGCGGCTGACAATCCACAAACAGTAAGACTCTATGAAAGGCTATATTATTATTTCAACG
Source organism: Procambarus clarkii (assembly GCF_040958095.1). Taxonomy (NCBI): domain Eukaryota; kingdom Metazoa; phylum Arthropoda; class Malacostraca; order Decapoda; family Cambaridae; genus Procambarus; species Procambarus clarkii. The sequence continues at coordinate 414,160 of NC_091239.1, forward strand.
TACATTCAGGGCATCACCGGAGATGTCCTGACTAGGAACACTATTCAGGACTAGTGTGGTTTGGACGTCAAATTACTTCCATCCTATAGCATGGATACCAAATCTGAACTGCATAATTGAACTGGGGTCTAATAAGGAGATACTAAAGGTAAAGTATAATACTATGTATTGTGTTGCTTTAGATTCTGATACTCGGAACAAAAAAGATACAAGTAGCACGGGCTATAGTGAGCCTGTAGTGCACTTTAATATTTTATTGCTAGCATTTCTAGAAGTAATCACGGTATCCTATTTGCTCTATTCTGTACAGTTATGTCACCTTTTTTTACTTAAAATTCCAACCGATTACAAATCTGCTTCGTATTCAGATTTCACAATTTAACCATCGTTCAGGTGATACCTAGTGGCTCTATTATAATTTATTAAAAACTCTGAACACTACATATGTTATCAACCAGTCAACTACGTCTGCCAATTTTTTCATCCATTGTAAAAGCGTATGAAGATGTAGTGGTTTAGTAGCTTTATCTCAAGTTATTTTCCCAAACTATTTTTGTAGCTTTTGTATATTTTAAAATGTCGCTGTTAAATCATATTAAAAATATATGGTAAACAATGAAGGGTTCCAGGACAGAGCCGCTAGGCACTCCACTTACAAAGTTCCCACTTTTAACTTGACTCGATTTATGCTAACTTTGGGCTTTGGAATAACCAAGTCCTAATCCAACATAGGATAACTCCCTGAAATGCCATGGTCCTCCAATTTGTTAAAGAATCACTCGCGAGGCACAGAATCAAAGACATTAATAATGTCAAGATATAGAACGTCACAATCTTTTTTCCGCTGCCAAGTGCTTTAATTAAACTAAACAAAAGTGAATAAGAGTGTGCATGTTTAACTTGAGCCGCCCTCAGTAAAGCCATTTTGTTAAATCTTTATTAATCTACTAGATAAGGGGGGGGGGCATCCAGCATTGTTTGGGTGGAGGGAGGACACGTCACCCCCCCCCCCCTTTATACACTATCTTCATCACTGTAACCATCTACACTACATAACCATGATCAATATTTTTGTAGCCTTTGGTAAACAATGTAAAGGGTTCCAGGACAGAGCCGCTAGGCACTCCACTTACAAAGTTCCCACTTTTAACTTGACTCGATTTATGCTAACTTTGGGCTTTGGATTAACCAAGTCCTAATCCAACATAGGATAACTCCCTGAAATGCCATGGGAGCATTTCAGTAAAGCCATTGTTATGCCACACCACCCCCACCTCTTCCTTCCCTCTCTTCCCTCATAATATAATAGTCCTGTGGGAACACTGCGTTTGTTATCGTTTTCGTGATCTTTGTTTCTGTGAGGGCTATTATGTCTGGGTTTTCCTCTAGTACCCGTTCTCCAAGCTCATTTGCTTTATTTGTAATTCCATCTATGTTAGTGTACATCGCTTTGAGGCTCACTTTCTTCTGTCCCTTCTCAAATCGCCTCCTTGGTGAGTGTTCTGCTGGTGGGGGAGGCTGTTCCATGGGTGTGACGACCTGTGAGGTGGATAACAGGGTCTCAGAGGATACTGAGATGAGGGGCGGGGGATCCACTGAAGGGGGAGGGACAGGGAGGGTATGGGGTGAAAGGGGAGGGAGGACAGGAAGGAAAGGGGGGAGGGAGGACTCGGGAGGAGGGGAGGGGTAGAAGGGTGGGGATTGGGTGTGGGGGGGAGGGAGATTTGGCTGAACATTTGAGTGGGGGCAGGGAGGGTTTGGGGTAGGGGGTTTTCTATGCAGAGGAGGGAGGCGGGGTTGTCCTCCCATCTGGTGTTACTGGGTAGCTGGTTGTGGGTATCCCCCTCCCTTCTGGGGGTGTTGTGTTGGGAGCTGTGACTTCCTGGTTTTCCCCTCTCGCCCTGGGGAATGTGTGTGTGTGTAGAAAGGGAGGGGGGGGGGGTTACTTGGCGTTGCTCTGGTGACGGATGTCACAGCTTCTATATTCACTATCTTCATCCTTGTAACCATCTTCCCTGTACACTATCTTCATCACTGTAACCCTGTTAACTACAGACCATCTTTCACTCTGTAATAAATACATATTTTTCACACTGAAACTACCCTCACTACAAGCCACCTTCTACACTGTAACCATCTAAACTAAACATGGCCATCTTCATCCATTCAAACTATCTTCCTCACTACAACCATTTTCGCAGCCCAGGCACCGCTAATTACCCTATCTACAATCACCATCATCACTACCTTCCATCTTCTTTACCACCTTCCTTCTCTTTTACTATATTGACTACCCTTCGTCCCCTTCCCTACCCTTCATCATCTTCTCTGCCCTTCCCTACCCTTCACTACCTTCCCTATCATTTACCACCCCAATCATTCACCACCTTCCCTACCCTTCATCACACTCCACTCCACCACTTTCCCTATTTCCCTATAAAGGGAAAGTGGTAAATACCGAAGACAGTATTTACCTGTATCTATTTTCAGTAAATACTGAATTATTAGTCTGAAATGTAGCGAGGATAGAGGAGTCTGTGTAGCGAGGTTGGAGTCTGATGTGTAGCAAGGATGGAGTCTGATGTGTGGCGAGGATGGAGGCTGATATGTAGCGAGGATGGAGGCTGATATGTAGCGAGGATGGAGGCTGATGTGTAGCGAGGATGGAGGCTGATATGTAGCGAGGATGGAGGCTGATGTGTAGCGAGGATGGAGGCTGATATGTAGCGAGGATGGAGGCTGATATGTAGCAAGGATGGAGTCTGATGTGTCGTGAGGATGGAGTCTGATGTGTAGTGAGGATGGAGTCTTATGTGCCGTGAGGATGGAGTCTGATGTGTAGTGAGGATGGAGTCTTATGTGCCGTGAGGATGGAGTCTGATGTGTAGTGAGGATGGATAACAGATACGGATGTTCTATTTATGATAATATGTTCAGTAAAGTAGGAACAGTTGTAAGTGGTTAATGGAATTCAACCTCCACTAGTGCAAGGTAACAGGGATCTATAGAGGAAGCATTTGACCAGATTGTACATACTGAAGGATAGAGCTTACAGTATCTTACACGACTACAGTGAAAATATTTGACAGAGTTTTACAGATTACTAATATTCTAACGTTCACCAAACCATCAGATGTGCAGTTTCTCGCATTACACAGACAATTAAACTTCCTAATTAAACAAATATACATTTCCAGAAAAAAAAACAAAAAAATCTGAAATATATTAAAGGATCATTTGCTAATATCTGACGATTGGTATCTTCGCAACTATTACTGACTATTAATTACTTCCCTGGTATTCTTTTTTTTCCTGCTGCAGTTCGCAGATTATCTCAACAACAACAATATTTGTGGACTGACCGCAACCTCAATGGACTTGATTTCATCAACTTTGAATCATTAATTATTGCATCAATGAGGCCTCGGTCGAGCAACGAATCCTTTAACAAATAATCTAAATTATAGGTACTAACGGAGCTCGCCCTCATTAACAAATTGCATTCTCGTAGAAACTGTCGTAACTCATACAATTTCTTAGATTAGGTTAGGTTAAGTTAGGCTACGTTACGTTTGGTTAGGATGGTTAAGGTTAGGTTAGGTAAGGTAAGGTAAGGTAAGGTAAGGTAAGGTTAGGTTAGGTTAGGTTAGGTTAGGTAAGGTTAGGCTACGTTAGGTTAGGCTTCTTTCCTACGTCTTGTGGGATGTTGAAATAAGAGAGCATTAAAGGAATATGAACCGCCATGTGGCCGCCGCTGAGATCAAGCGATGAAGAAACTGTCCTTCCCTCGTCTAACTGAACTGCTTTACAACGTCAACAAGACAGGGGGAAAGAGTTCTAAAAGGTATAATCGTGATGAACGTGATTCTTATCATCACAAGGCCATATTCTCCAAAAGCAAAAAGGCCACCAATTTGCTCATAACGAACGCTTCAGCACCAGGCGGACTTGCTACAAAGAGATAAATGTCACCTATGCCATTACACGCCTACTTGGGGAAATATCAGCCCCAACGATCTCAATATACAGGCAAGACAACATCTCTTTCGAGGCGGCTGACAATCCACAAACAGTAAGACTATATGAAAGGCTGTATTATTATTTCTACGTACATTCAGGGCATCACCGGAGATGTCCTGACTAGGAACATTATTCAGGACTAGTGTGGTTTGGACATCAAATTACTTCCATCCTATAGCATGGATACCAAATCTGAACTGCATAATTGAACTGGGGTCTAATAAGGAGATACTAAAGCTAAAGTATAATACTATGTATTGTGTTGCTTTAGATTCTGATACTCGGAACAAAAAAGATACAAGTAGCACGGGCTATAGTGAGCCTGTAGTGCACTTTAATATTTTATTGCTAGCATTTTTAGAAGTAATCACGGTATCCTATTTGCTCTATTCTGTACAGTTATGTCACCTTTTTTTACTTAAAATTCTAACCGATTACAAATCTGCTTCGTATTCAGATTTCACAATTTAACCATCGTTCAGGTGATACCTAGTGGCTCTATTATAATTTATTAAAAACTCTGAACACTGCATTTGTTATCAACCAGTCAACTACGTCTGCAAATTTTTTTCTCCATTCTAAAAGCGTATGAAGATGTAGTGGTTAAGTAGCTTAATCTCAAGTTAAAATTTTCCCAAACTATTTCTGTAGCCTTTGTATATTTTAAAATGTTGCTGTTAAATCATGTTCAAAATATATGGTAAACAATGAAGGGTTCCAGGACAGAGCCGCTAGGCACTCCACTTACAAAGTTCCCACTTTTAACTTGATCCGATTTATGCTAACTTTGGGCTTTGGAATAACCAAGTCCTAATCCAACATAGCATAACTCCCTGAAATGCCATGGTCCTCCAATTTGTTAAAGAATCACTCGCGAGGCACAGAATCAAAGACATTAATAATGTCAAGATATAGAACGTCACAATCTTTTTTCCGCTGCCAAGTGCTTTAATTAAACAAAACAAAAGTGAATAAGAGTGTGTATGTTTAACTCGAGCTGCCCTCAGTCAAGCCAATTTGTTAATTCTTTATTAAATCTATATACACTATCTTCAACACTGTAACCATCTACACTACATAACCATGATCACTATGTAGCCTCAATACAAAGCGACTATTATCATCGCAGCCATCTTCACTACACACGACCATCAACACTGTGACCGTCGTTACTTCACACAACCTTCAATCAACACTGTAGCCATCAACACTATACCCGACCATCTTCATCATTGTAACTATCTTCACTAAATATTAAACGCACTTCACTCGCTACTACAACTCACCATCACACACTACTATAACAAAGTACTACACACCACTATAACAAAGCACTACACACCACTATAACAAAGCACTACACACCACTATAACAAAGTACTACCCACCACTATAACAAAGCACTACACACCACTATAACAAAGCACTACACACCACTATAACAAAGCACTACACACCACTATAACCAAGCACTACACACCACTATAACAAAGTACTACACACCACTATAACAAAGTACTACACACCACTATAACAAAGCACTACACACCACTATAACAAAGTACTACACACCACTATAACAAAGTACTACACACCACTATAACAAAGCACTACACACCACTATAACAAAGTACTACACACCACTATAACAAAGTACTACACATCACTATAACAATGCACTACACACCACTATAACAAAGTACTACACACCACTATAACAAAGTACTACACACCACTATAACAAAGTGCTACACACCACTATAACAAAGCACTACACACCACTATAACAAAGCACTACACACCACTATAACAAAGCACTACACACCACTATAACAAAGCACTACACACCACTATAACAAAGCACTACACACCACAAAACAAGTGAAAATACCTGAGAGTAGACATTATCCAAACACTAAACACCACAAGCTAATGTGAACAGGGCATCATTAGCACCATATGGGAAGTTACCGAACAAAAGAACATTATTCAAGAATCTAAACAATCAGGTTCTCAAATCCACACATACCACATATGTAAGACCATTACCTGAGTATGCAGCGACAGCAGGGAACCCATACCGTGTGAAACATATACAGAAACCTTGAAACAAAGTTCAGAAGTTTGCCACAAGATTAGTACCAGAATTGAGAGACTTCAACTTTGAGAACAATCTTAGAAGAGAGAGAGAGGGGAGATAGTAACTACGTACAAGCTCTTGAAGAGAATAGATAAAGTTATCAAAGGAATCATATTTAAATGTAAAAGACGTAAGATGTGAGTACATCACTACAACAAGGCACCGCACTTACTAGAGCAGTCGAACTATTAGCCAGACTATAATTCTTGCATCTGGTATATTATTAGCTGATGTATTCCTCAGGTTCTTGATAGTGTGAAGCAGCTTGCCATGGAGAAGGAAAAGGTCTCCGGAGACGAAGGCCGCCACCAGAAGAAAACCAAGGGAGTCCACTTCGCAGAGAATATCGTCAGTCAGGTGCACGTAATCGAGGACTGGGCCTACGAGAGTTGGGTGTTTAGGAAAGAGGGAAAGAACTGGATTGCCGCCGGCGCATTCCGCCGCCGCTTTGGCAGAAGGTGCCGCGCGACCGACGACTTGCTGAAGGCCGACAAGGTCTTTCACCTCCTGCACAGGGAGAAAATATTTCCCCCGAGATTTATGGAGTCCTCACTCACACAGTGATTTGTTAATTTATTATCTGTGTCTAACTTTTTAAAATAAAAATATTGGTGTTAGTTGATTTTTATTTGGTTAAGAAACGTGTGTGTGTGTGTGTGTACTCACCTAGTTGTGTGTCCATGTCTTTATATCCATTTCTTTCTCTCTAGAGTTGAGAAATCTGAAACAAGGTGGTGGGGGGAGGGGGGGTAGTAAAGGGGGTCGAATGCTTGAGGTACGCATTAATGATGCCACATGAACTGACACTTGGATGGGTGACTCTGGAGTTGCTGACATTTGGGACCCTGACTCAGGAAGGGTTGTTGTGGGAAGAGACGCTCACCTTCATTAACAAAGGCCAAAATAATTAAATGGAGCCTCCAAATCATCTATTAATAACTGAAAAACACGTAACACACAACTCAACCGGTGATGTTCGAACATTTCTCGAACAGTGCGTCGGTGACCAACCCGTCCTCGACTCAAGTCCATTACATCCAGCGGTCAACCCCACAGACGCATTCATAAATTTTAACATGCTGTTCATTCAAAACGGGAATTTTCTTAAGTATAAATTAATATTATAATATATTAGCATATTGTGTATATATAGGTATAGGATAGGTTAGGTTAGGTGTTTAGGTTCTGTTGGCGATTATTTGTATTTGTAGTACGTGGGTGAAGCATTTATAGCGTTGTGATTCGAACAAAATTCGTCAGTGAAGCACTTGTTCCGGATATGTTCGAACGTCAGCAGTTGTGAGTCGTGTGTAAACCGCTTTTCATTCATAAACAGGGGGTTTGGCGGGTGCATGGAATCACTTTTGGATCTTTGTTTGGAGGACGGGCTGCGGTGACGACCTATGTTCGAATCGTAACGCTGTAAATGCTTCACCCACGTACAACAAATACAAATAATCGCCAGTTGAATCTAAACACCAAACCTAACCTACGCTTAAATATGAACAATATGCTAATATATAATAATATTAATTAATATCTGAAAAAAAATATATTTTGAATGACCAAGGTCAAAAGGGAGCCGGTCGGCCGAGTGGACAGCACGCTGGATTTGTGATCTTGTGGTCCCGGGGTCGATCCCGGGCGCCGGCGAGAAACAGTGGGCAAAGTTTCTTTCACCCTATGCCCCTGTTACCTAGCAGTAAAATAGGTACCTGGGTGTTAGTCAGCTGTCACGGCCTGCTTCCTGGGGGTGGAGGCCTGGTCGAGGACCGGGCCGCGGGGACACTAAAGCCCCGAAATCATCTCAAGATAACCTCAAGATAAGGTGTTACAACTGATGACTGAGGCTTTGAGCTCGGCCGCAGGATGGAGTGAATAGCCCGAGAACGCGTAGTAGTACTTTGTAAGATTTAATAACAGTCAGGCAATAGAGATTTTTTTAATAATTTGTTATACAAGATTTTAATGGGTATAATTTAAAACTTTTCCTTTAGTTTTATTCATGTCATTATTTGTGTGATTATATACTCTAATTCTGAAATATAAAATAGTTTGTTATTTTTAATAGAATAACTCGGATTTTCACTTTACTGAACATGAACAGATGTATTTTAACCATATGGATTGTCATAACTTTAAAATTAGTGTAGATGATAGAGAATAAAATACCTAATGACATGAACATTTTGTCAACACGGCATTAGTGTTATTATTTACAATAATACGGAGATTCCAAACCAGAAACCTACTATCAAAAATTGATGTGCAATTGCTACCGATCCCTGCGTCGAAGAAGTGTGCTAACGACACCTAAGAACAGGGTGTTAATAGCACCTTGGCCAGTAGGGTGTAGAGTGATCTGTAACACGCTATCACCTTCACCATCACGTCACTGAGTGACGGTGAGCGTTACCTTGTTATGGTGCTCCTAGTTCACCATCAGAGACTATCTTGCTATCAACTTTTCAAATCATACATCATTTTCCCATTATTAGTTATAGACAATCGACGATTTGGTTGTGAGGCAACTTTATTTACATATAAAGATCTGTAATTGACTTGGTGTATGGATGAAGCAGCGATTTGAAAGCTGTTGTTTGAAGTGATTATTGTGTTAGTTTTGAATTTATTTACATTTTATTGCGCCAAGAGTTTCAGCGCATGATTTCTTAAAATATTATGTTCGGGAAGAAATTAATTTTTTATTTTTGATAAGTCATTATATCCGATGTGGTGAAAGTAGGCCACATTGCATGGTGCTTAATTCCTCTTGGTGATGTAACGCGTTACTGAACCAATCTTGGCGTGGCTCTGCTTAACAATCTACGAGAAGAGGTAACTGCAGGCGGCCTATTGGCCCCATGCGGGTCAGCGCCTATTCATACCTCACCAAACTCATATATGTATGACCTTCGCTGGGAACAATCCAGCAATCCCACGTCTATTGTTACCTGGTCAATTGTTCCATAAATCAACTCTCTATTTCCAAACCCATAATGACCCAGGTCTTTAGTGTTATATATGGAAAGCGTTATTAATATCCCCTTGTGTTCCTGTTTGTCTTTCCCCCCGTGTTAAAATCTCCCCCATTAATTGGTGCGCCTTAACCTATTACCCCCCTTTGCTAATGACCCCTTCGTACGGCAGGTTCCCTACTCCTGGGATATTCTCAAGCTTCTCTGTACGGGTTTAAGGGAATTAATCCCCCGTTTTTCGGTCACTGAAACTGAACTACATAATGAGGCCTAACTAGGGGGAGGGGAGATCAAGCTGAAGAATAACACAATTGCCAACACCTCCAGATATTAAGTCAAGTATCCTATTGGCCTTTTCTTAGTGCATTAATACCCAGATTTTTTTTTTTAGAGGAAGGGGTGGCTTGGAACCCATAGCCCCTCCGCACCCCTCTCTCTGATATCTTTCATACTCAGATTTTGCAGATTCAACATTTTTCATAATAGGTTACATTTTTACCGTATTAGACCAATCCGTTAAAATCGCGAATTAAGCATAAAACACCGTCATATTGACATGTGCTGTGCATCGGCCTCGGGAAGTTAGATCACTGGCGTACATTCGTGGCTGATTAGGCATAACAGTGGCATTTTTAACGGAGTGGCAAATGATAAGAAGGGGGGGATGTTTTCTCCCCTTGAGCTGTCCACTGACCCAGGCCTCCCACCCGGCCATCAACAATGCAACAAATACAGCTCTCCGCGAGAGCTGGTGTCCCAAAACAGGAAGACACTGAAGAAGTGGACCTTTGGGCATTTACCCGAGATGGAGGGAGGGAAGGCAGGCAGGCAGGAAAGGCAGGGAGGGAAGGCAGGCAGGGAGGGAAGGAAGGCAGGGAGGGAAGGCAGGCATGGAGGGAAGGCAGGCAGGAAAGGCAGGGAGGGAAGGCAGGCAGGGAAGGCAGGCAGGGAAGGCAGGGTAAGACCGGTCGCGTTATGTTACCAAGGGCCTTATATTTATTGGTTAAGTGGCAAGGGGCGAGTGCTAGAAATATGGAGAGGGGAATTTATTTGAAGTGAGTGGAAATTGAATATTATAGGGTACGGAGGGGACCTGTGAGGCTATGTGCAAATCTGGCAGTGTGAATTTAGAAGAGTATGTAAAACATTAGAGGGCAGCTACAGACGGCAGGGAAAAGATAGATGGGTATTGCGTGATGAGGAGGGCGTGAAATACAGCAAAGTTATTGTTTATTACTTCGTTGTAAGTTTAAAGTAACACGCTGGATGTGACATCACCGCGGAAGTCCCACCTACCGTAGAGACATCACCCATTACAATATATATAATGGTACAAATCAACGTTCCCAATGGTAGGGAAGGGAGAGCTGACTACTGGAGGACCAGATAGCATCCAAGGACTGGTGATAGGGTACTGACCCTATACAAATATATAATATATATATATATATATATATATATATATATATATATATATATATATAAATATATAATATATATATATATATATATATATATATATATATATATATATATATATATATATATATATATATATATATATATTATAAATATGACCGAAAAAGTAAGATTAATAATTCTAACACGAATTTTCTCAATCCTTCGTACATTATGCTTCACTGTTGGAGGTAAATCAAAAATCACTTCTCCAAAATTCATTTTTATTTCTAGTCTGACGCGACACGGGCGCGTTTCGTAAAACTTATTACATTTTCAAAGACTTCACAAATACACAACTGATTAGAACTTGCGTTTCCCTGATTTTATATCTACATTTGAGTGAGGTGGGAAGGGTGATGTGGCATTACATTTGAGTGAGGTGGGAAGGATGATGTGGCATTAACACAAGACAGAACACTAGAGGATATTAATAGGGTATTAAAAGTATCAACACAAGACAGAACACGAAAAAATGGGTATTGAATAGAAGTGTTTGTAGAAAGCCTATTGGTCCATATTTCTTGATGCTTCTATATTGGAGCGGAGTCTTGAGGTGGGTAGAATATAGTGGTGCAATAATTGGCTGTTGATTGCTGGTGTTGACTTCTTGATGTGTAGTGCCTCGCAAACGTCAAGCCGCCTGCTGTCGCTGTATCTATCGATGATTTCTGTGTTGTTTACTAGGATTTCTCTGGCGATGGTTTGGTTATGGGAAGAGATTATATGTTCCTTAATGGAGCCCTGTTGTTTATGCATCGTTAAACGCCTAGAAAGAGATGTTGTTGTCTTGCCTATATACTGGGTTTTTTGGAGCTTACAGTCCCCAAGTGGGCATTTGAAGGCATAGACGACGTTAGTCTCTTTTAAAGCGTTCTGTTTCGTGTCTGGAGAGTTTCTCATGAGTAGGCTGGCCGTTTTTCTGGTTTTATAGTAAATCGTCAGTTGTATCCTCTGATTTTTGTCTGTAGGGATAACGTTTCTATTAACAATATCTTTCAGGACCCTTTCCTCTGTTTTATGAGCTGTGGAAAAGAAGTTCCTGTAAAATAGTCTAATAGGGGGTATAGGTGTTGTGTTAGTTGTCTCTTCGGAGGTTGCATGGCTTTTCACTTTCCTTCTTATGATGTCTTCGATGAAACCATTGGAGAAGCCGTTATTGACTAGAACCTGCCTTACCCTACAGAGTTCTTCGTGAAGAACTCTGTAGGGTAAGGCAGGTTCTAGTCAATAACGGCTTCTCCAATGGTTTCATCGAAGACATCATAAGAAGGAAAGTGAAAAGCCATGCAACCTCCGAAGAGACAACTAACACAACACCTATACCCCCTATTAGACTATTTTACAGGAACTTCTTTTCCACAGCTCATAAAACAGAGGAAAGGGTCCTGAAAGATATTGTTAATAGAAACGTTATCCCTACAGACAAAAATCAGAGGATACAACTGACGATTTACTATAAAACCAGAAAAACGGCCAGCCTACTCATGAGAAACTCTCCAGACACGAAACAGAACGCTTTAAAAGAGACTAACGTCGTCTATGCCTTCAAATGCCCACTTGGGGACTGTAAGCTCCAAAAAACCCAGTATATAGGCAAGACAACAACATCTCTTTCTAGGCGTTTAACGATGCATAAACAACAGGGCTCCATTAAGGAACATATAATCTCTTCCCATAACCAAACCATCGCCAGAGAAATCCTAGTAAACAACACAGAAATCATCGATAGATACAGCGACAGCAGGCGGCTTGACGTTTGCGAGGCACTACACATCAAGAAGTCAACACCAGCAATCAACAGCCAATTATTGCACCACTATATTCTACCCACCTCAAGACTCCGCTCCAATATAGAAGCATCAAGAAATATGGACCAATAGGCTTTCTACAAACACTTCTATTCAATACCCATTTTTTCGTGTTCTGTCTTGTGTTGATACTTTTAATACCCTATTAATATCCTCTAGTGTTCTGTCTTGTGTTAATGCCACATCATCCTTCCCACCTCACTCAAATGTAATGCCACATCACCCTTCCCACCTCACTCAAATGTAGATATAAAATCAGGGAAACGCAAGTTCTAATCAGTTGTGTATTTGTGAAGTCTTTGAAAATGTAATAAGTTTTACGAAACGCGCCCGTGTCGCGTCAGACTAGAAATAAAAATGAATTTTGGAGAAGTGATTTTTTATTTACCTCCAACAGTGAAGCATAATGTACGAAGGATTGAGAAAATTCGTGTTAGAATTATTAATCTTACTTTTTCGGTCATATTTAATAATATATGTCTACAGGAAAGACTGCTACCAAAATATACTAATATATATATATATATATATATATATATATATATATATATGACAATGTCAGACCACGGAGGAAAATGAAACAGGAATTTCCTTAAGTACTTTCGTATATTAAATACATCTTCAGAAGGTTTCCTTCTGAAGATGTATTTAATATACGAAAGTACTTAAGGAAATTCCTGCTTCATTTTCCTCCGTGGTCTGACATTGTCACATTCTTAATCACGTGTTTATTTTCGTGATATACACACATATATATATATATATATATATATATATATATATATATATATATATATATATATATATATATATATATATATATATATATATATATATATATAATATTATATTATATATTTTTTTTAAATAAAAAATAAATATTTAACAAAAGGGAAGGGAGTACCACCTCTGGCTGGAAGAAGGGGGACCCATAGCCTCGGAGGAAACCACACATAACGCATTGGAGGGAATGTAGGTCCCCTCCAATACAGTTTCTGTGTGCTTTTCTCCTACCACCCCCTTCCCTTTTACTTTTTTTTTTTTTTTGCTTTATTGTGTATTTAAAGGTTACAAAACATACAAGACAAATGCCTATAGGTTATGGATCTCTTGAAGCTCCTCCGCTTCCAGACAGGAACCGAGGACGCAGCAAGCATTTCCCCTCTGGATCGCCACACTGAGACGTTGAAACAAAAAACTGGAAGCCCTTGGGTCTCTGGTGACGTCAATGAGCTTGGAACCCAATTCCTTGAGAAATCCCAAGGCACTCTTGCCCCAGGGGCCATGCGTCTCAGACGCTATGGGAACAAAGAGGTATTGACCTTCCAGTCGCCTGTACTTGAGTGATTTTGCTGTTTCCCTGTGGTTGGCCGCCCCACCTGCTTGATCAGCTCCGAAGTGTACATAGGTGTCAGCCAGGGTGGATACACATGTGTAGTCCCACACCAACTGTCTACCCTCCTTACAGGAGTATATGGTGATGCCATCAGGGCGAAGTGCATGGAAATCCGGGTTTTGGACCCCTAGGATGCGAGGTTCTCTTTCTGCTGGGCACCTAGCTGAGACGAGGCTTCTCTTGATGTCATTGACCTCGTTGTGTCTTGCATGCCAGCACTTTGTGCTTCTGCAATGCAACTCATGCAGTCCGTATTGGTCTGCTTCCACCCTGTTGCAAATACACTTGTATTCAGTGTGAATTGGGGCACCAAGGCGGAGGGCCACTGCTACACGAAGGGATTCTGGATCTAGGCGCGTGTCCATTGCTGACATGGGTACTGCCAGGAGGAAGTCTCCTGCATGGGAGGCACGCACTGCTCTGAGGCGGGCTTTCTCCTTGTCTGATGTTGCGACGCTGAGCATGGCATCAGCTACTTTTTCCACTAGAGGGTGGTCCCAGCTGGACTGTTTGTGCTGTTTTGTTGGCTCTATAATGGTTGCTGGGACTGCATTTATAGAAATCCAGGAATTTTCCTTTGAAGAACAGGTAATTTCGATTGAAAAACAAGCTAGTTCAGTTAGAAACCCTATATATTAGGAACTTTTTTGGTCCATGCGCTTGATAATGAATACCCACTTTTCAGGTGAGTGTTTTCACTGCAGCTGATGGTGAAATGAATGCTATGGTGAAGCGCTGTCTGCTTTGATGGGTTAGGTTGTCACGCGAGGTAATTAATGGATGGATTATGTGGCTAAGGGTGACGGGGCAAAATATCCGAAGATAAATTTATTTGCCAGTATGGAAGAGAGGCAGTGGAATAAATTCACTTAACAAGGAAATCTTTCGAAAGTTGCACATCTGTGTTTACGGATTTAATAATGTTCATAGTATGAAGGAGTGAATTTAAATTAGTGTCAAGTCAAAGAGAGTTCTCCAATAGTGAGGTATAGGACACAGAGGAGAGTTCATACATAACATCAAGTCAGAAGCATTAGCAGACCTTTTAAATTGACACACTGGGAATTATGATATCCTAATGTATTAACTGATTAATGAAATGAGAGGTGGAGATCTCTATTACAGTATGGCATTACACTGAGGATGAGGATGCGAGAAATGACAGGATAGGAAAACGTCGAATATGTCCGATTTCTGTTTTCTCTGACTGCCGAGAGAGGGATCATGAGTCTCGTGTTGGCATTGGACTACTCCGCGGGAAGCTATCAAGATTAAACAGAAAATTTACATGGGCAACAGACCAGGCTTAGTCAAGAAGTCTTGTACCTCTTTATGACCGATTCATCCCTAAGGGAATTTTGCACTAAATACAATGATTAATACCGATCGGTTGTGGAATAAGATCGTCCCATACGATATCCTTGAGGTTGCCTTGAGGTGCTTCCGGGGCTTAGCGTCCCCGCGGCCCGGTCGTCGACCAGGCCTCCTGGTTGCCGGACTGATCAACCAGGCTGTTGGACGCGGCTGCTCGCAGCCTGACGTACGAGTCACAGCCTGGTTGATCAGGTATCACTCGAAGGGATTTCGTAGATGCAGGTTTGGTATTATATATTTACTGATGAGTCTAGATATGATCAGTAGTAATGAAGGATTTAATATCTCGAAGGTCTTTAAGTTGCGGTAAACATAAGTATATTTATAGAACCTATATACAGATGGACACATTCAGACCGGATGAAGGTCGTTATAAAGGCAGTCAATAACATCATTTATCCAACCGAGGCTGATTAAAACTTTTTAACGCACTCAAAATCAAAACTTCAAGAAAAAATATTTGTATCACCTCGCTTCACGTTCATGAACACCCCCCCCCCCTCTCTCTTTGCAAGAGCGTGAAAAGAATGAAACCACCCCATAAAAAGCTAGATCCCAAACAACATACACAAGCCCAATTTGATCCACAAAACCACATCCACTTCTACACACACACACACACACACACACACACACACACACACACACACACACACACACACACACACACACACACACACACACACACATGATATGGGGCCTCGTAGCCTGGTGGATAGCCCGCAGGATTCGTAATTCTGTGGCTCGGGTTCGATTCCCGCACGAGGCAGAAACAAATGGGCAAAGTTTCTTTCACCCTGAATGCCCCTGTTACCTAGCAGTAAATAGGTACCTGGGAGTTAGTCAGCTGTCACGGGCTGCTTCCTGGGGGGTGTGTGTGTGTGTGTGGTGTGGAAAAAAAAAAAAAAGTAGTTAGTAAAACAGTTGATTGACAGTTGAGAGGCGGGCCGAAAGAGCAAAGCTCAACCCCCGTAAAAACACAACTAGTAAACACAACTAGTAAACACACACACATACAAATGTAAAGTTATGGAAATGGGACTAGGAGATAGGAGACCAAAGTGACAGTACACAATGAAGGAAAACTGCCTACATGTGACGACGCGCGAAAGAGACCTGGGTGTGGACGTAACACCTAATCTATCTCCTGTGGCACATATAAATAGAATAACGACAGCAGCGTACTCTACACTGGCAAAAGTTAGAACATCATTCAGAAACCTAAGTAAGGAGGCATTTAGGGCGCTTTACACTGCCTACGTGAGGCCAGTCTTAGAGTATGCCGCCTCATCATGGAGTTCCCATCTGAAGAAGCATATAATGAAACTAGAAAAGGTTCAGAGGTTTGCAACGAGACTCGTCACAGAGCTACGAGGGATGGGGTATGAGAAGCGCCTGAGGGAACTGTGCCTTACGACACTAGCAAGAAGAAGGGAGAAGGGGGACATGATAGGAACGTATAAAATACTCAGAGGGATTGACAGAGTGGACATAGACGAAATGTTCACACGGAATAGTAACAGAACGAGGGGACATGGATGGAAGCTTGAAAGTCAGATGAGTCACAGAGATGTTAGGAAGTTTTCTTTTAGCGTGAGAGTAGTGGGAAAATGGAATGCACTTCAGGAACAGGTTGTGGAAGCAAATACTATTCATAATTTTAAAACCAGGTATGATAGGGAAATGGGACATGAGTCATTGCTGTAATGTAAACAACCGATGCTCGAAAGGCGGGATCCAAGAGTCAATGCTTGATCCTGCAGACACAACTAGGTGAGTACAACTAGGTGAGTATACACACACACACACACACACACACACACACAGTCAGTTGAGGTCAGACAGCCGCGGAGGTCAGAAGGGTCTGGGAAGCTCTTGCGTAGCTAGTGAATTGGGCGGAATAATCAATGTATATGTGTATATGAGTGTATATGAGTGATTGAATAACTAGTAAGCTCATTCAAACCACGAGAAAGTGAAGAAAAACAGTACAAACACCACCACTGAAAATGAGTGTTGAGTACATAGTGGTATTGTGAAACTGTGTAGCCGAAATTGTGGAGCCGGAGTGACCTCACCACTAGTGACCTCACCAGCTGTGACACAGGACGCAGCGACCTCACATCTTGACCAGCCGCGGGGAGTACTTTCTCGCCTGTTTGTGCTGCAGATTGTGCAAGGTATTGAGGAGCCCCTTTTTGGCTAGGTTGTTACTGCAATGACAAGATCAGGAAGGGGTTCAAGGTCAATCACCAGCAGGGATGAGGAGGAGGACAGATTTATAGACACATTAATAGGGAAATTTGTAGAGAGAAGGAGCGATTGTATGGAGGATCTAATCCAAGGGATTAAAAGCGAGTTATTTCAGCAAATACAGGATGCGGTAGAGAGGCATAAACAAGAACTTATGCACTATATTCAAGAAGAGATTAGGAAGGAAAGAGAGGACTGGGAGAGGGAATGTGCTCGGATCACAAACGAATTAGGAAGGATTAACAGCATGGCTAAGGACAGAGGATTATTGGGGGATGGGTTAGTGACTGCGGTTGGGATGGAGAATCCCCAGGGGACAGGCTACCAGCATGACAATGAATTACTGAGGAGACGGTCTATTATAATACATGGATTATTCGAATCTCGGGCACCAACAAGACAAGAGAGAATAGACAGAAAAATATGAATTGTGTGAGATATTGAGATGTATTGGAGCAGGAATGGCAGAACACGAGGTGGATTTCAGCCAGCGGATTGGACCTTACAATTGTACCAAGAATAGACCTGTTCTGGTGCAATTCTCCAATGAGGAGGCTGTGGAGTACATAATGAGGAACAAGCATTTACTCAGAGGAAGTGAAACCCATTACAATGTGTTTATAGAGAGGTTTATGATGAAAGATGAGCAAATAGCCAACAAGAATAGATGGCAACAACGACACCGAACTAGCCTCTCAGGTAGTCTCACCTCCCAGGTCACATCCCAGGTCACCTCCCAGGTCACATCCCAGGTCACCTCCCAGGCCACCTCCCAGGTCACCTCCCAGGTCGCATCCTCCCCAACTCAGCCCTCCTATACCTCCCCCCCTGCCTCAGCACCCCAAAACCCCCCTGTCCCTTCCACATTTGCACCTCCCCAATGATTCCCCTGCCCCTGCTACATCACACCTGTCAACGACCCCAGTGGGTCAAGACATGCCCTCCCCAAACCCACCTTCCCATCCCCCCTCCCCTACTACCCCTTCCTACTCTCCTGCCCCTTCTACCCCATTGACTTCAATTCCATCTACTCCATCCCAGCTTCCACTGCACCCCCTCTTCTACTCACCCCCAAACCCCACCCAACTCTCACCCCTCCTATGCACCTCCAGCCCACATTTACCCCCCTCACCTTGTGACCCCCCTAACACCTTCCCCCATCTCCCTCTTCCCCTCTTCTACCCCAAAACCCCCACCTACCCCCGATTCCCCCCTAACTAATACACCCTCTCTTCCACTCCCAGCACCCATGCTCCATTCTCCTCTCAGCCCTCTGCCCTCAATATCCCTCTCCCCGCCCAGCCTCTCAACCTCTATCTGACTCTCAGTCTCACTCTATTTCTCAACCCTCCTATGCTATTCAGACCCCTAACTTTCAGACCCATTATGCCCTTCCTACCCACCTAGATGTCCAGACCCCATTTGCCTACCAGGCACTCCCAGGCACCCCCCTAGCACCCACCCATTCACCCCCACAGCCCCCAATCGCCCCAGACACCCCCCAGTTCCCCCCAGACCCCCGGTGAAAGGGGGAACTCTGACACCCGAGTTTCCAAGAAGAGTCTCAAGGTTTGGTACACCAATGCTGATGGGGTAGCCAATAAAGCAGAAGAGATTAAAGAAAGAGTTAGTGAGGCAGATCCAGACATAGTGGCAATAGTGAAACTAAAATAAATGGCATGATCTCGGATGCAATCTTTCCAGAGGGGTATCAGGTGATAAGAAAAGAAAGGACACAGAGACAGGGAGGAAGAGTGGCACTCCTAATAAAGCGGAAATGGAAGTTTGATGAGCTGGAAAATCCGGGTACCAATGAAAGCACGAGCTTCATACATGGAACTCTGACAGTGGATGGGAAGAAGATTGTAATCTTGATACTCTACAATCCCCCACCAAACAGTAGAAGGCCCAGGCAGGAGTACGAGGACAGCAACAAGACATGTGTAGATGAACTGCAGAGGGCAGCAACTATAGCGCATAGAATGAAAGCAAAGCTGCTGGTCATGGGGACCTAAATCACGGAGAGATAGATTGGGAAACGAGAAATGCCCATGGCGGGGAGGAGACCTGGGGAGCGAAACTGGTAGACGTTATTGACAGGAATTTCCTAACACAGCATGTGAAAGAAGATACTAGGGAAAGAGGAGGGGATACGCCCAGCCTATTAGATCTCATTTTCACCCAGAATGTAGAAGACATCGAGCAGTTGTAACATGAAATACCACTAGGAGCCAGTGACCATTGTGTCCTAGTCTTTGACTACATGATGGAGCTTAAAATTGTAACCAAATGACAAGAGGTCCGGGAAAGGAGACTTGATTACAGAAAAGGGGAGTACAGAAGGATAAGGGACTACCTGGGAGAAGTGCAGTGGGAGGAAGAACTTAGAGCAAAAACAGTGCAAGGTATGATGAACCAAGTCATATTGAAATGCAAGGAGGCTGAAGAGAGATTTATTCCAACAATAAAGAAAAAAAGCAGGAGGGAATATAATAACCCATGGTTTAATAGACAGTGTCAGGAAGTAAAGGTGAGAAGCAGGAGGGAGTGGAGGAAGTACAGAAGACAAAGGACAGAGGACAACAGGATTAGATGTAACAGAGCTAGGAATGATTACATTAACATAAGACGAGTGTCGGAAAGAAATTATGAGAATGATATTGCAGTCAAGGCGAAAAAGCAACCTAAATTACTACATAGCTATATAAGAAGGAAGATGTCGGTAAATGACCAAGTGACAAGACTGAGGAAAACAGAAGGGGCATATATAGAAAGCGACAAGGAAATCTGCGAGGTACTGAATGCAAAATTCCATGGAGTGTTCACAACCGAGCCTGAGCAGATTCCATTGTTAGAAGAGATTACCCTAGATGAAAGACTATCAGATATAGAGGTGACAGCAGAGGAGGTAATAAAACAGTTGACAACACTGGATGCAAATAAAGCTGTTGGACCAGACAAAGTATCACCGTGGATACTTAAAGAGGCAGCGCAGGCTCTCAGCGTGCCTCTGGCAATGATCTTTAATGAGTCACTTATGTCGGGAGAATTGCCAAGTTGCTGGAAGGAGGCAAATATCGTACCGATTTTCAAAAAAGGTGATAGAGAGGAGGCACTTAACTACAGACCCGTATCACTGACAAGCATCCCCTGCAAAATACTTGAAAGAATAATTAGGCTAAGACTTGTTGAGCACCTGGAGAGCATTGGGTTTGTAAACAAGCACCAACATGGGTTTTGGACAGGGAAATCATGCCTAACAAACCTTTTAGAATTCTATGATAAAGTAACACGGATAAGGCAGGACAGAGAAGGCTGGGCAGACTGCATATTTCTTGACTGCCAAAAGGCCTTTGATACAGTACCACACATGAGACTGCTATACAAACTTGAGAGGCAGGCAGCAGTAAGCGGAAAGGCCCTAGTATGGGTGAAGAACTACCTAACAGGAAGGAGCCAGAGGGTAATGGTAAGGGGGGAGAAGTCGGACTGGCGAACAGTAACAAGTGGAGTACCTCAAGGATCGGTGCTGGGACCAATCCTCTTTCTAATTTACGTAAATGATATATTTACAGGAGTGGAATCATACATGTCAATGTTTGCGGATGACGCAAAATTAATGAGAAGAGTTGTGACAGACGAGGATTGTAGGATCCTCCAAGAGGACTTAAACAGGTTGCAGAGATGGTCAGGGAAATGGCTACTGGAGTTTAACACCAGTAAATGTAAAGTTATGGAAATGGGATCAGGTGACAGGAGACCAAAGGGACAGTACACAATGAAGAGGAACAGCCTACCTGTAACGATTCGAGAAAGAGACCTGGGAGTGGATGTGACACCTAATCTAACTCCTGAGGCACATATAAATAGGATAACGACAGCAGCGTACTCTACACTGGCGAAAATTAGAACTTCATTCAGAAACCTAAATGAGGAGGCTTTTAGGGTGCTTTACACTGCCTACGTGAGACCCGTCTTAGAGTATGCCACGCCATCATGGAGCCCCCACCTGAAGAAACACATAAAGAAACTGGAGAAGGTCCAGAGGTTTGCGACGAGGCTTGTCCCAGAGTTACGAGGGATGGGATATGAAGAGCGTCTGAAGGAACTGAACCTTACGACACTAGAGAAAAGAAGGGAGAGAGGAGATATGATAGGGACATATAAAATACTCAGGGGAATTGACAAAGTGGAAATAGATAAAATGTTCTCACGTAATAATAACAGAACGAGGGGACATGGGTGGAAACTGGAAACTCAGATGAGTCACAGAGATGTTAGGAAGTTTTCTTTTAGCGTGAGAGTAGTGGAAAAATGGTATGCACTTGGGGAACAGGTTGTGGAAGCAAATACTATTCATACTTTTAAAACTAGGTATGATAGGGAAATGGGACCGGAGACATTGCTGTAAACAACCGATAGCTGGAAACGCGGGATCCAAGAGTCAATTCTCGATCCTGCAAGCACAAATAGGTGAGTACAAATAGGTGAGTACACACACACACATGATGGAATTCAATCTTGTGACCATGGGACAAGAGGTCTGGAAAAGGAGAGTTGACTACAGGAAAGGGGACTAGAGGAGGATAAGGGACTATCTGGGAGAAGTGGAGTGGGAGGAAGAAATTAGAGGAAAAACAGTCAAAGATATGATGAACCTAGTCATACGGAAATGCCAGGAGGCCGAAGAGAGATTTATACCAACAGTAAAGGGAAAAAATAAGAGGGAATGTAATAACCCATGGTTTAATACACAATGTCAGGAAGCAAAAATGGCCATCAGGCGGGAGTGGAGGAAGTACAGAAGACAAAGGACAGAGGACAACAGGATCAGATGCAACAGAGCTAGGAACGATTATATTAACATAAGACGAACATCGGAAAGGAACTATGAGAACGATATTGCGATCAAAGCGAAAAAGCAACCTAAATTACTACAGTGTCATATAAGAAGAAAAATGTCGGTGAACGACCAAGTGACAAGACTGAGGAAAACAGAGAGGGCATATACTGAAAGTGACAAGGAAATCTGCGAGGCACTGAATGCAAGCTTCCATGGAGTGTTCACAACCGAGCCAGAGCAGCTCCCATTGTTAGAAGAGATTACCCAAGATGAAAGACTATCAGATATAGAGGTGACAGCCGAGGAGGCAAAGAAACAGTTGACAACACTGGATGCAACTACAGCGGTTGGACCAGACAAAGTATCACCGTGGATACTAAAAGAAGCAGCGCATGCCCTCAGCGTGCCTCTGGCAATGATCTTTAATGAGTCACTTAAGTCGGGAAAATTGCCCAGTTGTTGGAAGAAGGAAAATGTCGTACCGATTTTCAGGAAAGGTGATTGGGAGGAGGCACTTAACTATAGACCTGTATCACTGACAAGCATCCCTTGTAAAATACTTGAAAGAATAATTAGGCTACGACTGGTTGCACACTTGGAGAACATTAGGTTTGTGAACAAACATCAACATGGGTTCTGGAAAGGGAAATCGTGCCTAACAAACCTTATGAAATTCTATGATAAAATAACGAGGATAAAACAGGACAAAGATGGTTGGGCGGACTGCATATTTCTGAACTGCCAAAAAGCCTTTGATACAGTACCGCACATGAGACTGCTGTTCAAACTCGAGAGGCAGGCAGGGGTGGGAGGAAAGGCTCTAGCATGGATAAGGAACTACCTAACAGGAAGGAGCCAAAGAGTTACGGTAAGGGGCGAGAAGTCGGAGTGGCGAACAGTAACGAGTGGAGTACCACAAGGATCGGTGCTGGGACCAGTTTTATTTCTAATATATGTTAACGAAATGTTTACAGGAGTAGAGTCCTACATGTCGATGTTCGCGGATGACGCAAAGTTGATGAGAAGAGTTGTGATAGATGAGGATTGCAGGATCCTTTCAAGAGGACCTGAACAGGTTGCAGAGATGGTCAGATAAATGGCTACTGGAGTTCAACACGAGCAAATGTAAAATTATGGAAATGGGACTAGGTGACAGGAGACCAAAGGGACAGTACACAATGAAGGGGAACTGCCTACATGTGACGACGCGAGAAAGAGACCTGGGTGTGGACGTAACACCTAATCCATCTCCTGAAGCCCATATAAATAGGATAACGACAGCAGCGTACTCTACATTGGCAAAAGTTAGAACATCATTCAGAAACCTAAGTAAGGAGGCATTTATGGCGCTTTACACTGCCTTCGTGAAGTCAGTCTTAGAGTATGCCGCCTCATCATGGTGTTCACATCTGAAGAAGCATATAAGGAAACTAGAAAAGGTTCAGACGTTTGCAACGAGACTCGTCCCAGAGTTACGAGGGATGGGGAATGAGGAGTCCCTGAAGGAACTGTGCCTTACGACACTAGAAAAAAGAAGGGAGAGGGGGAGACATGATAGGAACGTATAAAATACTCAGAGGGATTGACAGAGTTGACACTACATTGACATTGATTGACACTACACCTTCCCTTCCCCCCCCCCACCTCACATCTCTCCAGCATAATACCGAAATTACCGCGATTCCGCTTGCAATTAATGCAGGTGTTGAGTACACCTTTGGTAGTTGTCCTGGGCCTGTTTTATATGTTAGAGGTCAATTCGTTATTTTGCTTTTGTGTGGTTTTTCGTCTTTTTTTGCTGTAAAAGAAGACTGTGCGATCGAGAGGAATATACCCTTTCATAATTAAGGATTCTATCACGGTAAATATAGTATTATTAAATATTTGTAATCAATATACTTCAACATCACTTCATAGAAGCAGATAAAAATTACACATTTCCACTGCTTTAAGTACCAAGTCCCAAGGCCATGAGTATCAAGTCCCAGCGCCATAAGTACCAGTCCCAGCACCCTGAGTACCAAGTCCCAGCGCCATGAGTACCAAGTCCAAGCGCCATGAGTACCAAGTCCCATCGTCATAAGTACCAAGTCCCAGCGCCATGAGTACCAAGTCCCAGCATCCTGAGTACCAAGTCCCAGCGCCATAAGTACCAAGTCCCAGCACCTTGAGTACCAAGTCCCAGCGCCATGAGTATCAATTCCCAGCGCCATGAGTACCAAATCCCTAGTGTTTCCCTAGTCTTTCCCTAGTCTAGTAATTGAAGTCTTTCCATCCCACTAGACTAACACCGACAGTCGTCTTGCAGGTGTTGTGTCTATGGGACTTCCAGCCTGATGCAGGTCCTCCTGGTGACTGTTGGCCCGAGCGACGAGGGTAAACATATCGTTCGTTTGACCTAAGGTTATATAAAAACCTGGGTAAATACCGGTTTGGAAACGCGGTTGTTGATTTAGGCAACAAATTGCCGGGTAACATAATAGACTTGGGATCGATGGCATGTTTGAAGATATATATATGAACGAGTATATATACTCGTTCATATGTATCTATATCTATATATATATATATATATATATATATATATATATATATATATATATATATATATATATATATATATATATATATATATATATATATATATATATATATATATATATATATATATATATATGTCATACCTATTAGCCAGAATGCACTTCTCAGCCTACTATGCAAGGCCCGATTTGCCTAATAAGCCAAGTTTACCTGAATTAATATATTTTCTCAAATTTTTTTCTTATGAAATGATAAAGCTACCCATTTCATTATGTATGAGGTCAATTTTCTTTTATTGGAGTTAAAATTAACGTAGATATATAAGGGTGGCTCTTTAGTACAAGCTTGGAGTAGTTTCCTTAGAATGTTTTCTAGTATGTTAAGAGGAGTACAGGCCGGAAATGTCAATGAATGTCGCGTATGGAAATGTCAAGACACATAAGCCTGGAAACCCACTTCGGCCAATCATTAGCCAGATATCCACACCCACGTACAGACTGGCGAAGCGACTCAACGGCTTGCTGACTCCTTATGTCCCTTGCACCTTCAGCCTGAAGTCTCCAATGGAATTTGTTGACTTACTGCGGGGAACACGGGCCACAGGGATAAGAGCCACGTTGGACGTAGAATCACTGTTTACCAACGTACCTGTGGATGAAACAATCGGGATGATAGCGGACAGAGTGTATCGTGATCCGGCCAGTACTCCTCTTGAACATATAATCTGCAAGCTTGTACTAAAGAGGCACCCTTCTTGAGCCCGGATGGGCACATGTATAAGCAAGTAGATGGGGTCGCCATGGGTTCTCCCCTAGGTGTCATGTTTGCGAACTTCTACATGGGTACCATCGAACAAAGGGTCTTAGTCGACATGAACTTGAAACCGGCCATATACTGCAGGTATGTTGACGACATTTTTACACAGGTACCTGATGTCAGACATCTGCAGGAGCTGAAGGAGGCATTTGAGCGGAATTCTGTGTTGCGTTTCACTTACAAGATGGAGAAGGATGGGAAGCTGCCCTTTCTAGATGAAAACGTCATGGAAATGAGCGGAGGTTTCAACACTGCAGTCTACACTAAGGAAACGAACATAGGAATGTGCCTCAATGCCAACAGTGACTGCCCAGACAAGTAAAAGAAGAGTGTCGTTAACGCTTATATCGACCGTGCTCTCAGCCACAGCTCAGGATGGAAGCAAGTTGATGAAGAACTCTGTAGGGTAAGGCAGGTCCTAGTCAACAACGGCTTCTCCAATGGTTTCGTTGAAGACATCATAAGAAGGAAGGTGAAACGCCATGCAACCTCTGAAGAGACAACTAACACAACACCTGTACCCCATATTAGACTATTTTACAGGAACTTCTTTTCCACAGCTCATAAAATGGAGGAAAGGGTCCTGAATGATATTGTTAATAGAAACGTTATCCCTACAGACAAAAATCAGAAGATATAATTGACGATCTACTATAAAACCAAGAAAACGGCCAACCTACTCATGAGAAACTCTCCAGACACAAAACAGAACGCTTTAAAAGAGACCAACGTCGTCTATGCCTTCAAATGCTCACTTTGGGACTGTAAGCCTCAAAGTTTTCAATATATAGGCAAGACAACAACATCTGTTTCCAGGCGATTAACGATGCATAAGCAACAGGGCTCCATTAAGGAACATATGATCTCTTCCCACAACCAGACTATCACCAGAGAAGTCTTAACAAAAAACACGGAAATCATCGATAGATACAGCGATAGCAGGCTGCTAGATATCTGCGAGGCACTACACATCAAGAAGTTGACACCAGCAATCAACAGCCAATTAATGCACAACTACATTTTACCCATTTCAAGACTCCGCACCAATATATAAGTATCAAGAAATATGGGCCAATAGGCCATTTGCAGTTACTTCCATTCTTCCCTTTAACTTACAAAATATTATACCCATTGTTTCGTGTTCTGTCTTGTGTTGAAAGTTTATTTTCACCTCATCGAAAACTGTTGCAACATATCACCTCACCCAAATGTAGGTATAAAAAATCGAAGCTGTTTAAACTCTGTTCAGTTATAGTTGTCTGTGTGTAAACTAAAGTCTTTGAAAATGTAATAAGTTTTACGAAACGCGCTCAAGTGTCGCGTCAGACTAGAAATAAAAATTAATTTTGGAGAATTGATTTGTCAGTTACCATCAACAGTGAAAAAAAATATAAGAAACATTGAGAAAATTCGTGTTAGAATTATTAATCTTACTTTTTCAGTCATATTTAATAATATATGTCTACAGGAAAGACTGCTACCAAAATATACTAATATATATATATATGTTGTACCTAGTAGCCAGAACGTCATACTTGACCTGCTATGCAAGGCCCAATTTGCCTAATAAGCCAAGTTTTCCTGAATAAATATATTACCTCTAATTTTTTTCTTATGAAGTGATAAAGCTACCCATTTCATTATGTATGAGGTCATTTTTTTTTTATTGGAGTTAAAATTAACGTAGATATATGACCGAACCTAATCAACCCTACCTAACCTATCTTTATAGGTTAGGTTAGGTAGCCAAAAAAGTTAGGTTAAGTTAGGTTAGGTAGTCGAAAATGAATTAATTCATGGAGGACGGAGGACGTCCGTCTCCTTTGAGCTCTGGCAGGTGACTGAGGGAGCCCAGCTCCTGACAGCGGAGGACCCTCCCAGAGTGAGTGAGGACCGCCGGGCAAGGCGGAGGATGGACCAGCCCCAAACGGGGGAGTCCACTCTCACAGTATGTAGAGAGCAGATAGATGTTGGAGGCAAACATATTGTGTGGTTATTTTTTGTTTATGTATTTAAGGGGAAACATTTTTATTGGAGTGTCAATGGGTTGCAGGTTTGTCTTTGGGGAAGAAGTTGCTGAGAACTTCGAAGCCAGTACAGAGGGAGTAGTTGATGAGACTCCAAGGTAGTGGAGGAGAGGACCTCGAGCTGTGAGGAGAAGCAGTGAAGAGGAGTGTCACGTGCTTCTGCAGAGGTGGTGAAGCACCATAGTTGCTCGAGGGAACTTCATGGTGCAGCAGCTAGGAGAGCTGTGGAGGACCCTACCAGAAGTAGTGAAGCACCATAGTTGCTCAAGGAAGACTTCATGGTGTAGCAGCCTGGAGGAGCTGCAGAGGATCCTGGTAGTTAAACCCGGAAGAACGTGAAGATATCAGGGTAGTGAACTTCCAGATGTGGAAGGGAAGTTCTAAATGATAACTTGTAGGGAGGTGATAGAGTGTGTGGTTGTCATTAGCGTGTGAGACGCAGTGAAAGGTGAGTGATTGTTTGCCATTCTTGTGCCGAGGAGTGTTTATACTGAAGTTTAGAGTTACCGTCGTAGGCTGGATTACCTACAGATGTACGTGTTCAAGGACTGATCGGGTGATCGAGTGATCATTGTTGTGTATCAAGGAACATTTATACTGATATATGTTATTGCATTCATACACTGATTTTCCTGGCACATGTTTACAGATGTATATTCTCTTGCTGATAGTGCAACATTGTATTATAAGACTTGATCTACCTGAGGAGGTTGGTAATATTAGATGGTGAATCAGGAGATAGAATACCACCTGATAAGCAGATGATAGAGTTCTGATGGTGTTGGAGTGCAACGTGACTGAAATAGTATAGAGTGTAGGATTCATTATTATTATATGTGTGTATGTATTGTGTATGTGCTTTGTCCAGTAAATGTAATCAAATTTGCTGGTGCTTGCCCTTGTCCTAGTGAGGCTTCCCAGGATGTAGTAAAGAAGGAGAGAGAGAGAGAAAGAACCAAGAAGCACTGCTGTGGACAGGGTAGGACGGAAAACTAATAAGTCAAACGGGATTGAGGAGATCATATCACCTAAGAAGAGAGTAAGGAGTCACAGCGGCTCAAGTGGGTGTGTGCACG
The DNA here is from genome assembly GCF_040958095.1 of Procambarus clarkii. Taxonomy (NCBI): domain Eukaryota; kingdom Metazoa; phylum Arthropoda; class Malacostraca; order Decapoda; family Cambaridae; genus Procambarus; species Procambarus clarkii. The sequence goes on from NC_091239.1 coordinate 442,893, forward strand.
TGACAACAAGGCTAAGTATTGGAGCCGCATCCCCTAAAGTGTGACGTTGAGCCTCTCTCCAGGAGCCAGAAGCGCCCAGGGTGATCTTCTGGTAAAGTATAAGCACTATACCGAGTTGTGGGTTGGGTTATCCAGAAAGAAGGATCAACGACGGCCAACCTACAACAATGTAAATTGGGGGCCTGTCCGGGAGAGTGAACTGACAAACCCACACCCTGTCCAAGAGCGGATTGGTACACCCCGGAGAGCTGGTCGGCCGAGTGGACAGCACACTGGACTTGTGATCCTGTGGTCCCGGGTTCGATCCTGGGCACTGGCGAGAAACAATTGGCTGAGTTTCTTTCACCCTATGCCCCTGTTACCTAGCAGTAAAATAGGTACCTGGGTGTTAGTCAGCTGTCACGGGCTGCTTCCTGGGGGTGGAGGCCTGGTCGAGGACCGTGACACGGGGACACTAAAGCCCCGAAATCAACTCAAGATAACCTCAAGATATAACCCCTTGTTGAAATAGATACACTGTGTGACCGCAGGTGTATATTCTCTCTCTTGGGAAGACTCACAGGACAAGAAGACAGGCATTTGTGGAGTCAGGCAAGCTGGAGGACCTGGAAGGTTGCACGAGGGATCAATTAAAACAAAAAGGAGAAAAATGTGGCATTAGGTTGAAAGCATCTAAAGTAGCTGGGATGAAGGATGATATCCTGAGGCAGTTAAGAGCCAAAAGTGAAGCAGCAGAGGAAGGAGCCCAAAAAGGACCTGAAAGTGGAAAGGAGGATGATGGGTAGGATGAAGTGAGATCCCAGGGATCGAGTAGGAGCAGCAAGAGTAGCCGCAGTAGCAGGAGTAGCCGAAATAGGAGCTTGGAAAGGTTCCAATTAGAGCTCCAGATGCAGCAACAACGAGAGGACAAGGAGAGACAGTTCCAGCTAGAAAAGATGAAACTAGAACTCCAGATGAAAAAGGAAGCCGAGAAGGAAAAAGAGAAAACCAGACTGGAAATAGAAAAAGAGAAAACAAGACTGGAGGTAGAGAAAGAAAAAGCCCAGGTCGAAAAAGAAAAAGCCCAGGTCGAAAAAGAAAAAGAGAAAACAAAACAAATCCAGATAGAAGCGAACAGAACCTTGGCTGAACAAAGTATTGAACATGGGTTGCCAGAAAGCACCACCCAGGTATCACACTCACCAGATGTTAGGGTTAGGGAGAAGGACATTCCCTTTGTTCCCGAAGAGGCAGAGAGCTTTTTTGAGCATTTTGAAAAAGTAGCGAGCATCAAGGAGTGGCCACAAGAGGAATAGGCCCAGCTGGTCCAGTTAAGATTGACCGGTACAGCCAGGGAGGCATACACCCAATTGTCACTGGAAGAGTGCCAGGATTATGCCACAGTAAAGAGCAGCATATTGCGCTCGTTTCAGTTAACCCCAGAAGCTTATAGGAAGCGCTTCAGAGAGATGATCAAAGTTGGAGCATGTACGTTTGCTGAGACAGCAAGGGATCCGGAAAGACGATTCCAGAAGTGGATTGAGGCTGCTGGAGTTGGATCTTACGCTGACCTGAAGCATCTGATGGTGATGGAGAAGTTCTTGGAGATGATGCATCCCGAAACAAAGTTCAAGATCCAAGAAGCAAGGATAAAGGAGGTGAAAGATGCCGCAGATAGGGCGGATATGATTACGGAAGCATATAAGAGCTTGAGGTAGAACAGAGTGAAGAATGAGGTGAGACACAACAATGGCAGATGCAGTGGAGTCTGGGGAGGAAGAAGTTTTGGGGGGCAGACAAGCAGACCAGCTAGTTTTAAGCCCCAGGAAGGGATGTTGCCGAGTCTGCCTGCTGGAGGTAAGCAGGAAAACAAAAATATGCAGAGGAGACATGAGTCCAATGAAGCTCCACAGAGTATGAGTAGTACGTCTGGGCCGAGGAACTCCTATACGAGTGGGCAGAGTCAGAGCCACTCGGGGGCGTAGAGGAGAGATTTCTCCCAAATGAGATGCTACAAGTGCAACAGATCAGGTCACATGATGCGAGAATGTCGGCAGGGCAAGAGAGTCGTGACCCTGACCACATGTGATCCCCGGAAGAAGTACGTTGATGTACAACAAGACAAACCACAGAAGGTAGATTTGATGAACGAGCGGTATAGGCCGTTCATTAGTAAAGGTTGGGTCGGCATAGAAGGTCAACCCGAGGTGGAGGTTAGTATCCTCAGGGATACTGGAGCCAATCAGAGTTTGATTCTGAGAGGCCTAATAAGAAATGATCGACTGTTAGCTGGCAGTAGGAGGATAAAGGTTCATGGGTTGTTGTCTAAGAGTGACATGCCCGTGTGTGCTGTCCAGTTGAAGTCAGATTATTTGTCGGCGGAGGTGATGTTGGGAGTGTGCCCCAACATACCTGTTCCAGGAGTCCAAGTGATCCTGGGGAACGACTTGTGTGGGTCCAAGGTGTTGCCAGAGCTGATAGTGAAAGCTGTGCGAGAGGAGAACCAGAAGGACCGCGGTACAAGTGGAACGCCGGACAAGATAGATCTAGCCAGCATCCTTGAAGATGAGGCAGAGGACAGTCAAGTCATCGTATACCCGGCCTGTGTAGTGACAGAGTCGGACGTAGCCGCCGAGGAAGACATTGGAGATGATATGGCAGTGTCGACTCCACCAAGGGAGGAGGTCAACATGGACATGTCTGGGTTGTTCGGTGAAGATCCAGTTCAGAAGAATGAGGATTCGAGGAGATAGGAAGTGAAGATAACCCTACCTGAAAGGTTCTGCGTGAACCGAGCGGACCTGCGTAGGGCTCAGAAAGAGGAGTTTATAGATCTAATCAGGGAGGCAAAAGGGGGAAACTCATGTCTGGAGTCTCCAGTGTATTACTACTTGGACGATGACGTACTAATGAGGAAGTGGCGACTGGACAAAGCCGGCGCAGATAAGGTGTGGTTGGAGAAGCACCAAGTGTTAGTGCCGAAGGAGTTTAGGGCGGCAGTGCTAGAACTAGCCCACTCCGTAGATATGGCAGGGCACTTAGGGGTGAAGAAGACCTTAAATAAGGTGCAGGAGCACTTCTACTGGCCGAATGTGTGGAAGGATGTAAAGAAGTATTGTAGGACATGTTTGGCGTGCCAACGTGCAGGTAAGCCAACTCCGGCTATACCGAAGGCCCCTTTAAAGCCCATACCGGCATTTGGCGAGACTTTTGAGAGAGTCTTGATAGACTGTGTAGGTCCGTTGCCAAGGACCAGAAGAGGCCACGAGTATTTACTGATCATAATGTGCTCTGCCACCCGTTTCCCCGAAGCGATCCCCCTGAGAAGAGTGACGTCGAGAGCCGTTCTGGATAGACTACAGAACTACATTGCGTGGGTAGGAATGCCCAAGGTTATCCAGACGGACCAGGGGAGTGTCTTCCAGTCGAAGTTGTTTAGGGAAACTGTGAAAGGATGGAGGGTAGAGCAAGTGCGCTCGTCACCGTATCACCCTCAGTCACAGGGAGCATTGGAGCGTTTCCATGGAACGCTAAAGAGCTTGTTGTGGATATACTGCACTGAGGAAGTGATTAGTTGGGACGAGGCATTACCATCCATTCTGTTCGCCATCAGGGATGCGGTAGTAGAATCACTCGGATTCACCCCACTTCAACGGGTGTACGGACACTCCAAGAGGAGCCCAGTGGGTGCGGACGAGGCATTACCATCCATGCTGTTCGCCATCAGGGATGCGGTAGTAGAATCACTCGGATTCACCCCACTTCAACGGGTGTACGGACACTCCAAGAGGAGCCCAGTGGGTGCGCTGAAGGAGCAGCTCACCGTGGATAGGCCTAAGGTGGATGTGGGACAATATGTGAAAACTTTTAGAGAGCGACTCTCTAGGGCCAGAGATTTGGCCAAGGAAAATTTGAGAACGTCCCAGGCAGAAATGGTACGATATCGCGACAGGAAGGCGAAGGGCAGGAGATTTCAAGAAGGAGATCAGGTGTTAGTCCTACTGCCGGTGAAAGGAAGTATATACGAGTCGAGATTTTGTGGACCATATACCATCCAGAAGGCGTTAGGGGATGTGAATTATGTAATCCACATGCCAGATCGTCCGAGGAAGTCACAGGTTTGCCACGTGAACATGATAAAGAGGTACTATGACAGAGATAAGCCTCTAGGCGAAGAACAGATGGAAACCCCGTTGCAGGCGACCGTGCTTTGTGTGGGAGACGGCATAGGAATAGAAGAGGAGAACGGTAAGTTAGAGAGGGCCGATGGCTCGAAGATATCGAATACAGAAAGCCTGACCAAGATAGGTGAGCGTCTGGGTCATTTGGAGGATGACCAACGCCAGGAACTTGTGGAGAGCCTACATAAGAATGAGTCGTTATTCACGGACGTGCCCAGAAGACACCGCGGAAAGGTGCACGAAGTAAATGTAGGGAGTGCTGATCCCATCAAGCAGCACCCTTACAGAGTTAACCCGGAGAAAGCAGCGGCAATGAGAGCAGAAGTAAAGTATCTGCTAGATAACGACTTGGCAGAGGTTAGCAACAGTGACTGGAGTTCGCCATGCCTCCTCGTGAAGAAGATTGATGGCACATACCGGTTCTGCACTGATTACAGGAAAGTGAATGCAGTCACAGTCGCTGACTCGTTCCCGATACCGCGCATTGACGATTGCATAGATCGGATTGGGAGTGTACGGTATGTCTCAAAAATAGACCTGCTAAAGGGATACTACCAGATTCCCCTGTCCGAGGAGGCCAAGAGGATCTCAGCGTTCGGGCCACCTGACGGCTTGTACCAATATAAAGTGGTGCCGTTCGGAATGAAGAACAGTGGTAGTTGTTTCCAACGTGTAATGAATCAGGTATTACAAGGCGCGACCGGATGTGCAGTGTACATCGATGATATTGTAGTGTTCGCTGATTCCTGGAAGGATCACGTGGATTGACTTTTAGATTTGTTTGATCGATTGGCAAAGGCCAACATGACGATCAACTTAGCAAAAAGCGAGTTCGGGAGAGCCCGCCTGGAGTACCTTGGATATATAGTAGGGCAAAGCGAGGTTGCTCCGGTAAGAACAAAGGTGGAGGCCATTGACAATTTCCCGGTGCCCAGGAGTAAAAAAGAATTGTTGAGATACCTTGGTATGATTGGATATTACCGGAAGTTCTGTGAAAATTTCTCCACCGTAGCCGCTCAAGGTAAGGTAAGGTCAAGGTAACCTCAAGGCTCCTATGACGAGTTTGCTATCAAAGAGCAAGAAGTGGGAGTGGAATGGAACATCACAAGAAGCGTTTGAAAAGACCTAAAGACTATTGACCGAGGCGCCTGTACTAGTGTCGTCAGATTTTGGAGCACCGTTTACGTTATTGGTAAATGCCAGTGATATAGGGGTTGGAGCTGTACTGACGCAGCAGAGTGATGGAATTTACCGCCCCGTGTCCTTATTCTTGAAGAAGTTCGTTAAGCACCAGAGGTCGTACTGTACGGTCGAGAAAAAGACTTTGGCCCTGGTGATGGCACTGAAACATTTTGAAGTGTATGTGAGTGAGTCACTGGGAGGACACCCAGTGACGGTGTATACAGACCATAATCCCCTAGTTTTCCTGAGAAAAATGAAGCATGCAAACCAGAGGTAAACTAGATGGTTTTTATTGTTCCAAGAGAATGACCTGGTGATAACGCACATAAGAGGGCGAGACAATGTAGTAGCTGGTGCGTTATCTCGAGCCTAGCCACTAGAATAATTCTCAAAAACAAGAGGGAGGGAGTGTTATGATCCCAGGCAGCCGGAAAACGAGTCTCCCCTTTGAGAATTATTCTGTCAAGCCTGACCTGACTAGAAGGTCTAGGAAATATAGAGGTGAAGACACAGATGTAAAAATAGTTGGTCGGATTTAATAAACAATTTGAGATTATAGGCAGTGAATAAGAAAATAAATAAATGACTGGTTAAGAGATGTGGATAATTTGCTGGAGGCGTAAGGCTTGTTTCTGGAGGGCTTTGACCCTCACTTGAGGCCAGACATCGCAAGGGGAAGCTGTACTCCGTTTGAGCTCCTGTCAGAAAGGAACCCCTAGTGATATATCTCCAAGAGAGGAGAAGTGTGCAGACGTGCCAGCTGTGGAATCGAGCTGGGAACGTTGTGGTCTCAAGTCCTGGATGGCGAGGAGTGTTTATTAAGCCACCCAGAAACATTATCGTAGGTCGTGGGAGTGCCCTGACCAGACTCCGTCAGAGGGAGAATCGCCCTCGACCAGACAATCTTTGGCAAGCACGATTTAAGCCAGTCTATAGCGATTGCTTGTAGTTGGTCGTGTGCCCAGCGACAGTAGCAATGTTTATTGATAAGTTAGACAAGTTTTGATAAGGCAGAAGGCCTAAAATAAGAGAGTGAAGAGGGAGGATCATCTTGGAGGACGGCGCGACGTCCATCTCCTCTGAGCACTGGCAGGTGACTGAGGAGCCCAGCTCCTGACAGCGGAGGACCCTCCCAGAGTGAGTGAGGACCGCCGGACATTGCGGAGGATGGACCAGCCCCAAACGGGGAAGTCCAGTCTCACAGTATGTAGAGAGCAGACAGATGTTGGAGGCAAACATATTGTGTGGTTATTTTTTGTTTATGTGTTTAGGGGGAAACATTTTTATTGGAGTGTCAATGAGTTGCAGGTTTGTCTTTGGGGAAGAAGTTGCTGAGAACTTCGAAGCCAGTACAGAGGGAGTAGTTGATAGGACTCCAAGGTAGTGGAGGAGAGGACCTCGAGCTGTGAGGAGAAGCAGTCAAGAGGAGTGTCACGTGCTTCTGTAGAGGTGGTGAAGCACCATAGTTGCTCGAGGGAACTTCATGGTGTAGCAGCCAGGAGAGCTGTGGAGGACCCTAGTAGAAGTAGTGAAGCACCATAGTTGCTCAAGGAAAACTTCATGGTGTAGCAGCCTGGAGGAGCTGCAGAGGATCCTGGTAGTTAAACCCGGAAGAACCTAAAGATATCAGGGTAGTGAACTTCCAGTTGTGGAAGGGAAGTTCTAAATGATTACTTGTAGGGAGGTGATAGAGTGTGTGGTTGTCATTAGCGTGCGAGACGCAGTGAAAGGTGAGTGATTGTTTGCCATTCTTGTGCTGAGAAGTGTTTATACTGAAGTTTAGAGTTACCGTCGTAGGCTGGATTACCTACAGATGTATGTGTTCTAGGACTGATAGGGTGATCGATTGATCATTGTTGTGTATCAAGGAACATTTATACTGATATATATGTTATTGCATTCATATGCTGATTTTCCTTGCACATGTTTACAGATGTATATTCTCTTGCTGATAGTGCAATATTGTATTTTAAGACTTGATCTACCTGAAGAGGTTGGTAATATTAGATGGTGAATCAGGAGATAGAATACCACTTGATAAGCAGATGATAGAGTTCTGATGGTGTTGGAGTGCAACGTGACTGAAATAGTATAGAGTGTAGGATTCATTATTATTATATGTGTGTATGTATTGTGTATGTGCTTTGTCCAGTAAATGTATTCAAATTTGCTGGTGTTTGCCCTTGTCCTAGTGAGGCTTCCCAGGATGTAGTAAAGAAGGAGAGACAGAGAGAAAGAACCAAGAACCACTGCTGTGGACAGGGTAGGATGGAAAACTAATAAGTCAAAGGGGATTGAGATCATATCACCTAAGGAGAGAGTAAGGAGTCACAGCGGCTCGAGTGGGTGTGCACGTGACAACGAGGCTAAGTATTGGAGCCGCATCTCCTAAAGTGTGACGTTGAGCCTCTCTCCAAGAGCCAGCAGCGCCCAGGGTGATCTTCTGGTAAAGTATAAGCACTATACCGAGTTGTGGGTTGGGTTATCCAGAAAGAAGGATCAACGACGACAACACCACCAACCTACAACACTATAATATATAGCTGAAAACTCACACGCAAGAAGTGACTCGAACCCATACTGCCAGGAGCAACGCAACTGGTATGTACAGGACGCCTCAATCCACTTGACCGTCACGACCGGACATAAGGAAGTCTGGGCGTGTCACTTCTGGGGTGTGAGTTTTCAGTTGCATATAGCCTTGGGGACCGTTCAGGCTTGTTCACATTTGTGTTCCTCACGAGTGCCCCAAAGAATGAGGTGATTTGATAAAATGCTATGCCCAAGATTACCATCCAAGTGCTGGCAGGGAAGTGGTTCAAATACCTTCGGCTATCACTTCCTTATGTCCGGTCATGATGGTCAAGTGGATTAAGGCGTCCTGTGCATACCAGTTTCGTTGCTCCAGGCAGTATGGGTTCGAGTCACTTCTGGGGTTTGAATTTTCAGTTGCATATAGTCCAGGGGACCATTCAGGCTTGTTCGCATATATTTATTTATTTATTTTTTATTTAATTATTTATATACAAGAAGATACATTGGGTTTGTGAGAATACATAGCATAGTACAGTATTTACACTCTTATAAAGCCACTAGTACACGCACTGTTTCAGGCAAATATATATATATATATATATTATTAAATATGACCGAAAAAGTAAGATTAATAATTTTAACACGAATTTTCTCAATCTTTCGTACATTATGCTTCACTGTTGGAGGTAAATCAAAAATCACTTTTCCAAAATTCATTTTTATTTCTAGTCTGACGCGACACGGGCGCGTTTCGTAAAACTTATTACATTTTCAAAGACTTCACAAATACACAACTGATTAGAACTTGCGTTTCCCTGATTTTATATCTACATTTGAGTGAGGTGGGAAGGGTGATGTGGCATTACATTTGAGTGAGGTGGGAAGGATGATGTGGCATTAACACAAGACAGAACACTAGAGGATATTAATAGGGTATTAAAAGTATCAACACAAGACAGAACAGAAACAATGGGTATTGAATAGAAGTGTTTGTAGAAAGCCTATTGGTCCATATTTCTTGATGCTTCTATATTGGAGCGGAGTCTTGAGGTGGGTAGAATATAGTTGTGCAATAATTGGCTGTTGATTGCTGGTGTTGACTTCTTGATGTGTAGTGCCTCGCAAACGTCAAGCCGCCTGCTATCGCTGTATCTATCGATGATTTCTGTGTTGTTTACTAGGATTTCTCTGGCGATGGTTTGGTTATGGGAAGAGATTATATGTTCCTTAATGGAGCCCTGTTGTTTATGCATCGTTAAACGCCTAGAAAGAGATGTTGTTGTCTTGCCTATATACTGGGTTTTTTGGAGCTTACAGTCCCCAAGTGGGCATTTGAAGGCATAGACGACGTTAGTCTCTTTTAAAGCGTTCTGTTTCGTGTCTGGAGAGTTTCTCATGAGTAGGCTGGCCGTTTTTCTGGTTTTATAGTAAATCGTCAGTTGTATCCTCTGATTTTTGTCTGTAGGGATAACGTTTCTATTAACAATATCTTTCAGGACCCTTTCCTCTGTTTTATGAGCTGTGGAAAAGAAGTTCCTGTAAAATAGTCTAATAGGGGGTATAGGTGTTGTGTTAGTTGTCTCTTCGGAGGTTGCATGGCTTTTCACTTTCCTTCTTATGATGTCTTCGATGAAACCATTGGAGAAGCCGTTATTGACTAGAACCTGCCTTACCCTACAGAGTTCTTCGTCGACTTGCTTCCATTCTGAGCTGTGGCTGAGAGCACGGTCGACGTATGCGTTAACAACACTCCTCTTGTACCTGTCAGGGCAGTCGCTGTTGGCATTTAGGCACATTCCTATGTTTGTTTCCTTTGTGTAGACTGCAGTGTGGAAACCTCCGCCCTTTTCCATGACTGTTACATCTAGAAAAGGCAGCTTCCCATCCTTTTCCGTCTCGTAAGTGAAACGCAGCACGGAACTCTGCTCAAATGCCTCCTTCAGCTCCTGCAGATGTCTGACATCAGGTACCTGTGTAAAAATGTCGTCAACATACCTGCAGTATATGGCCGGTTTCAAGTTCATGTCGACTAAGACTTTTTGCTCGATGGTACCCATGTAGAAGTTTGCAAACAGGACACCTAGGGGAGAACCCATGGCGACCCCATCCACTTGCTTATACATGTGCCCATCCGGGCTCAAGAAGGGTGCCTCTTTAGTACAAGCTTGGAGTAGTTTCCTCAGAATACTTTCTGGCATGTCAAGAGGAGTACAGGCTGGATCACGATACACTCTGTCGGCTATCATTCCGATTGTCTCGTCCACAGGTACGTTGGTGAACAGCGATTCTACGTCCAACGAGGCTCTTATCCCTGTGGCCCGTGTGCCCCGCAATAAGTCCACAAATTCCTTTGGAGACTTCAGGCTGAAGGCGCAAGGAACATAAGGAGTCAGCAGGCCGTTGAGTCGCTTCGCCAATCTGTACGTGGGTGTGGGTATCTGGCTAATGATTGGCCGAAGTGGGTTTCCAGGCTTGTGCGTCTTGACATTTCCATACGCATATCCAGGTTTATATTCCCCAATGATCTTTGGCAGGTGGAGTCCGGATTTCTTGGCGTTCACAGTTTCGATCAGTTTGTTGACCTTTGCTTTTAATTCGGCTGTAGTGTCCTTCGTTACCCTTTGGAACTTAGTTTGGTCAGAGAGTATGATGTTCATTTTCGCCAGATATTCGTCTTTTTTAAGAATGACATATATTGGCGACTTGTCACCTCTCCTGACAACTATCTCCTTGTTCTCACGAAGCCTTTTAGCTGCCGCTCTAAGCTCGGGGGACAGTATGGTACTTCTGTAGTTGCCTCGATTCTTTCCTCCTTCTGCAATAAGTTCTGCTTGTAAGGTATCTTTGGTAGTGACCTTCTTTTGTGTCTCGAGGTCGAATATGTCGTCCAACAGAATTTCCAACTCCACTTTCCGGGCCATTTCACTCGGTCTGGACATAACATGACAGTTTATGCCCAGATTTAGGAGAGTGACTTGGTCCTCAGTGAGGTTAATTCCTGCAAGGTTCAGGAAGCCATCTCTTGGTCGTGGAATTGCCATAGGTCCTCCATATAATGTTGTTAGTTTCTTGATAATCCTTGTTTCAGTGCTGAGGTGATGTTGGTCTGTGAGGATGTCGAGGGTGTATCGTGATCCAGTCTGTACTCCTCTTGACATGCCAGAAAGTATTCTGAGGAAACTACTCCAAGCTTGTACTAAAGAGGCACCCTTCTTGAGCCCGGATGGGCACATGTATAAGCAAGTGGATGGGGTCGCCATGGGTTCTCCCCTAGGTGTCCTGTTTGCAAACTTCTACATGGGTACCATCGAGCAAAAAGTCTTAGTCGACATGAACTTGAAACCGGCCATATACTGCAGGTATGTTGACGACATTTTTACACAGGTACCTGATGTCAGACATCTGCAGGAGCTGAAGGAGGCATTTGAGCAGAGTTCCGTGCTGCGTTTCACTTACGAGACGGAAAAGGATGGGAAGCTGCCTTTTCTAGATGTAACAGTCATGGAAAAGGGCGGAGGTTTCCACACTGCAGTCTACACAAAGGAAACAAACATAGGAATGTGCCTAAATGCCAACAGCGACTGCCCTGACAGGTACAAGAGGAGTGTTGTTAACGCATACGTCGACCGTGCTCTCAGCCACAGCTCAGAATGGAAGCAAGTCGACGAAGAACTCTGTAGGGTAAGGCAGGTTCTAGTCAATAACGGCTTCTCCAATGGTTTCATCGAAGACATCATAAGAAGGAAAGTGAAAAGCCATGCAACCTCCGAAGAGACAACTAACACAACACCTATACCCCCTATTAGACTATTTTACAGGAACTTCTTTTCCACATCTCATAAAACAGAGGAAAGGGTCCTGAAAGATATTGTTAATAGAAACGTTATCCCTACAGACAAAAATCAGAGGATACAACTGACGATTTACTATAAAACCAGAAAAATGGCCAGCCTACTCATGAGAAACTCTCCAGACACGAAACAGAACGCTTTAAAAGAGACTAACGTCGTCTATGCCTTCAAATGCCCACTTGGGGACTGTAAGCTCCAAAAAACCCAGTATATAGGCAAGACAACAACATCTCTTTCTAGGCGTTTAACGATGCATAAACAACAGGGCTCCATTAAGGAACATATAATCTCTTCCCACAACCAAACCATCGCCAGAGAAATCCTAGTAAACAACACAGAAATCATCGATAGATACAGCGATAGCAGGCGGCTTGACGTTTGCGAGGCACTACACATCAAGAAGTCAACACCAGCAATCAACAGCCAATTATTGCACAACTATATTCTACCCACCTCAAGACTCCGCTCCAATATAGAAGCATCAAGAAATATGGACCAATAGGCTTTCTACAAACACTTCTATTCAATACCCATTGTTTCTGTTCTGTCTTGTGTTGATACTTTTAATACCCTATTAATATCCTCTAGTGTTCTGTCTTGTGTTAATGCCACATCATCCTTCCCACCTCACTCAAATGTAATGCCACATCACCCTTCCCACCTCACTCAAATGTAGATATAAAATCAGGGAAACGCAAGTTCTAATCAGTTGTGTATTTGTGAAGTCTTTGAAAATGTAATAAGTTTTACGAAACGCGCCCGTGTCGCGTCAGACTAGAAATAAAAATGAATTTTGGAAAAGTGATTTTTGATTTACCTCCAACAGTGAAGCATAATGTACGAAAGATTGAGAAAATTCGTGTTAAAATTATTAATCTTACTTTTTCGGTCATATTTAATAATATATGTCTACAGGAAAGACTGCTACCAAAATATACTAATGTTAAAGTGCACGACCCAGCAGCAAGGAATCAAGCCTTCACGATAAAATATCGCCAGGATCTGATTCGTGATCAGATATACAAGGCAGAGAATGAAATCAAAGACAACAAAACGCAACTACTTCATGCTACAAACGAGTGGAGAAATAGCAACATCGACCATAGTATCCGTACCCGCATTGAACAACACCTCGACATCCTCACAGACCAACATCACCTCAGCACTGAAACAAGGATTATCAAGAAACTAACAACATTATATGGAGGACCTATGGCAATTCCACGACCAAGAGATGGCTTCCTGAACCTTGGTTAACCTCACTGAGGACCAAGTCACTCTCCTAAATCTGGGCATAAACTGTCATGTTATGTCCAGACCGAGTGAAATGGCCCGGAAAGTGGAGTTGGAAATTCTGTTGGACGACATATTCGACCTCGAGACACAAAAGAAGGTCACTACCAAAGATACCTTACAAGCAGAACTTATTGCAGAAGGAGGAAAGAATCGAGGCAACTACAGAAGTACCATACTGTCCCCCGAGCTTAGAGCGGCAGCTAAAAGCCTTCGTGAGAACAAGGAGATAGTTGTCAGGAGAGGTGACAAGTCGCCAATATATGTCATTCTTAAAAAAGACGAATATCTGGCGAAAATGAACATCATACTCTCTGACCAAACTAAGTTCCAAAGGGTAACGAAGGACACTACAGCCGAATTAAAAGCAAAGGTCAACAAACTGATCGAAACTGTGAACGCCAAGAAATCCGGACTCCACCTGCCAAAGATCATTGGGGAATATAAACCTGGATATGCGTATGGAAATGTCAAGACGCACAAGCCTGGAAACCCACTTCGGCCAATCATTAGCCAGATACCCACACCCACGTACAGATTGGCGAAGCGACTCAACGGCCTGCTGACTCCTTATGTTCCTTGCGCCTTCAGCCTGAAGTCTCCAAAGGAATTTGTGGACTTATTGCGGGGCACACGGGCCACAGGGATAAGAGCCTCGTTGGACGTAGAATCGCTGTTCACCAACGTACCTGTGGACGAGACAATCGGAATGATAGCCGACAGAGTGTATCGTGATCCAGCCTGTACTCCTCTTGACATGCCAGAAAGTATTCTGAGGAAACTACTCCAAGCTTGTACTAAAGAGGCACCCTTCTTGAGCCCGGATGGGCACATGTATAAGCAAGTGGATGGGGTCGCCATGGGTTCTCCCCTAGGTGTCCTGTTTGCAAACTTCTACATGGGTACCATCGAGCAAAAAGTCTTAGTCGACATGAACTTGAAACCGGCCATATACTGCAGGTATGTTGACGACATTTTTACACAGGTACCTGATGTCAGACATCTGCAGGAGCTGAAGGAGGCATTTGAGCAGAGTTCCGTGCTGCGTTTCACTTACGAGACGGAAAAGGATGGGAAGCTGCCTTTTCTAGATGTAACAGTCATGGAAAAGGGCGGAGGTTTCCACACTGCAGTCTACACAAAGGAAACAAACATAGGAATGTGCCTAAATGCCAACAGCGACTGCCCTGACAGGTACAAGAGGAGTGTTGTTAACGCATACGTCGACCGTGCTCTCAGCCACAGCTCAGAATGGAAGCAAGTCGACGAAGAACTCTGTAGGGTAAGGCAGGTTCTAGTCAATAACGGCTTCTCCAATGGTTTCATCGAAGACATCATAAGAAGGAAAGTGAAAAGCCATGCAACCTCCGAAGAGACAACTAACACAACACCTATACCCCCTATTAGACTATTTTACAGGAACTTCTTTTCCACAGCTCATAAAACAGAGGAAAGGGTCCTGAAAGATATTGTTAATAGAAACGTTATCCCTACAGACAAAAATCAGAGGATACAACTGACGATTTACTATAAAACCAGAAAAACGGCCAGCCTACTCATGAGAAACTCTCCAGACACGAAACAGAACGCTTTAAAAGAGACTAACGTCGTCTATGCCTTCAAATGCCCACTTGGGGACTGTAAGCTCCAAAAAACCCAGTATATAGGCAAGACAACAACATCTCTTTCTAGGCGTTTAACGATGCATAAACAACAGGGCTCCATTAAGGAACATATAATCTCTTCCCATAACCAAACCATCGCCAGAGAAATCCTAGTAAACAACACAGAAATCATCGATAGATACAGCGATAGCAGGCGGCTTGACGTTTGCGAGGCACTACACATCAAGAAGTCAACACCAGCAATCAACAGCCAATTATTGCACAACTATATTCTACCCACCTCAAGACTCCGCTCCAATATAGAAGCATCAAGAAATATGGACCAATAGGCTTTCTACAAACACTTCTATTCAATACCCATTGTTTCTGTTCTGTCTTGTGTTGATACTTTTAATACCCTATTAATATCCTCTAGTGTTAATGCCACATCATCCTTCCCACCTCACTCAAATGTAATGCCACATCACCCTTCCCACCTCACTCAAATGTAGATATAAAATCAGGGAAACGCAAGTTCTAATCAGTTGTGTATTTGTGAAGTCTTTGAAAATGTAATAAGTTTTACGAAACGCGCCCGTGTCGCGTCAGACTAGAAATAAAAATGAATTTTGGAAAAGTGATTTTTGATTTACCTCCAACAGTGAAGCATAATGTACGAAAGATTGAGAAAATTCGTGTTAAAATTATTAATCTTACTTTTTCGGTCATATTTAATAATATATGTCTACAGGAAAGACTGCTACCAAAATATACTAATATATATATATATATATATATATATATATATATATATATATATATATATATATATATATATATATATATAACGCACTTATATATATATATATATAACGCACTTCTCAGCCTACTATGCAAGGCCAGATTTGCCTAATAAAGTGAGGAGCAAGTGTTTAGGAGAGTTGTGCCTTAAGCATAGACACAGTGTTCTCCCATATTAACAGGGACTTGATGAAAAAACGTAAAAATGACCCCTCACTTGCTCTAATGCTCTTGGGAGGTGGTGGTCTTTGGAGTGTATAAATACTCCGAAATTACCATCTCTTTTAGGGGTCTGAGCAGGTGGTGGAGTGGGTTAAGGCGTACCTGTTATGCCAGTTGCTGAAAGGCTTCTGTGCTGGGTAGGGTTCGAGTCTCCTGGTGGGAAAGTGTTCTAAAGTTGTATACTTCACTCTCGTGTTTAGGAGAGTTGTGCCTTAAGCATAGACACAGTGTTCTCCCATATTAACAGGGACTTGATGAAAAAACGTAAAAATGACCCCTCACTTGCTCTAGTGCTCTTGGGAGGTGGTGGTCTCTGGAGTGTATAAATACTCCGAAATTACCATCTATTTTAGGGGTCTGAGCAGGTGGTGGAGTGGGTTAAGGCGTACCTGTTATGCCAGTTGCTGGTGACAGTTTATACCCAGATTTAGGAGAGTGACTTGGTCCTCAGTGAGGTTGATTCCTGCAAGGTTCAGGAAGCCATCTCTGGGTCGTGGAATTGCCATAGGTCCTCCATATAACGTTGTTAGTTTCTTGATTATCCTAGTTTCGGTGCTGAGGTGATGTCGATCTATATTTTACCCACTTCAAGACTCCGCTCCAATACAGAAGCATCAAGAAATATGGGCCAATAGGCCCTCTGCAGTTACTTCCATTCTTACCTTCAATACCCATTTTTTCGTGTTCTATCCTGTGTTGAAAGTTTTGTTCACCTCACCCAAAACTGTTGTAACATATCACCTCACCCAAAATGCGGGTATAAAATGAAAGATGAAAGCTGTTTAAATCATAGCATTGTAAGAACTCTGTTCAGTGTTTGCAGGTAATAGTTGTATGTGTGTAAACTAAAAGTCTTTGAAAATGTAATAAGTTATTACAAAACGCGTTCAAGTGTCGTGTCAGACTAGAAATAAAAATGAATTTTGGAGAATTGATTTTTCAATTACCATCAACAGTGAAAAGAAACATAAGAAACATCGAGAAAATTCGTGTTAGAATTATTAATCTTACTTTTTCGGTCATATTTAATAATATATGTCTACAGGAAAGACTGCTACCAAAATATATTAATATATATATATATATATATATATATATATATATATATATATATATATATATATATATATATATATATATATATATATATATATATATATATATATATAAATATATATATATATATATATATATATATATATATATATAAATATATATATATATATTTATATATATATATATATATATATATATATATGTATATATATACATATATATATATATATATATATATATATATATATATATATGTATATATATATATATATATATATATATATATATATATATATATATATATATATATATATATATATATATATATATGCGAACAAGCCTGAATGGTCCCCAGGACAATATGCAACTGAAAACTCACACCCCAGAAGTGACTCGAACCCATACTCCCAGAAGCAACGCAACTGGTATGTACAAGACGCCTTAATCCACTTGACCATCACGACCGGACAAAATGAGGTGATAGCCGAGGCTATTTGAACCACCCCACCGCCAGCACTCGGATAGTAATCTTGGGCATAGCATTTTACCATAGCATTTTACCCATATATATATATATATATATATATATATATATATATATATATATATATATATATATATATATATATATATATATATATATATATATATATACATATATATATATATATATATATATATATATATATATATATATATATATATACATATATATATATATATATATATATATATATATATATATATATATATATATATATATATACATATATATATATATATATATATATATATATATATATATATATATATATATATATATATATATATATACATATATATATATATATATACATATATATATATATATATATATATATATATATATATATATATATATATATATATATATATATATATATATATATATATATATATATATATATATTAGTATATTTTGGTAGCAGACTTTCCTGTAGACATATATTATTAAATATTACCGAAAAAAGTAAGATTAATAATTCTAACAAGAATTTTCTCAATCTTTCGTACATTTCTTTTCACTGTTGGAGGTAATTCAAAAATCAATTCTCCAAAATTCATTTTTATTTCTAGTCTGACGCGACATGAGCGCGTTTCGTAAAATTTATTACATTTTCAAAGACTTTAGTTTACAAATACACAACTGAATAGAACTTACACATCTCCGATTTTGTTTGTAATCTGTAAACGGATAGTAATCTTGGGCATAGCATTTTACCATAGCATTTTACCCATATATATATATATATATATATATATATATATATATATATATATATATATATATATATATATATATATATATATATATATATATATATATATATATACATATATATATATATATATATATATATATATATATATATATATATATATATATATATATATATATATATATATATATATATACATATATATATATATATATATATATATATATATATATATATATATATATATATATATATATATATATATATATATATATATATATATATATATATATTAGTATATTTTGGTAGCAGACTTTCCTGTAGACATATATTATTAAATATTACCGAAAAAGTAAGATTAATAATTCTAACAAGAATTTTCTCAATCTTTCGTACATTTCTTTTCACTGTTGGAGGTAATTCAAAAATCAATTCTCCAAAATTCATTTTTATTTCTAGTCTGACGCGACATGAGCGCGTTTCGTAAAATTTATTACATTTTCAAAGACTTTAGTTTACAAATACACAACTGAATAGAACTTACACATCTCCGATTTTGTTTGTATCTACATTTGAGTGAGGTGGCATTAATAGGGTATTAATTTCATCAACACAAGACAGAACAAGAGGTGGCATTAATAGGATATTAATTTCATCAACACAAGACAGAACACGAAACAATGGGTATTGAAATGGAAGTGATTGTAGAGAGCCTATTGGTCCATATTTCTTGATGCTTCTATATTGGAGCGGAGTGTTGAGGTGGGTAGAATATAGTTGTGCATTAATTGGCTGTTGATTGCTGGTGTTGACTTCTTAATGTGTAGTGCCTCGCAAACGTCAAGCCGCCTGCTATCGCTGTATCTATCGATGATTTCTGGGTTGTTTACTAGGATTTCTCTGGCGATGGTTTGGTTGTGGGAAGAGATTATATGTTCCTTAATGGAGCCTTGTTGTTTATGCATCGTTAAACGCCTAGAAAGAGATGTTGTTAATGTTCCAGTATATAGGCAAGACAACAACATCTCTTTCTAGGCGTTTAACGATGCATAAGCAACAGGGCTCCATTAAGGAACATATAACCTCTTCCCACAACCAAACCATCGCCAGAGAAATCCTAGTAAACAACACAGAAATCATCGATAGATACAGCGATAGCAGGCGGCTTGACGTTTGCGAGGCACTACACATCAAGAAGTCAACACCAGCAATCAACAGCCAATTAATGCACAACTATATTCTACCCACTTCAAGACTCCGCACCAATATAGAAGCATCAAGAAATATGGGCCAATAGGCCCTTTGCAGTTACTTCCATTCTTCCCTTTAACTTACAAAATATTATACTTATTGTTTCGTGTTCTGTCTTGTGTTGAAAGTTTGTTTTCACCTCATCCAAAACTGTTGTAACATATCACCTCACCCAAATGCAGGTATAAAATCGAAGCTGTTTGAACTCTGTTCAGTTATTATATAATATATTTATTATATAAAAACTGAATTATATTCAGTATAAATTATATTATATAATATATTATATTATATAATATATTTATACATATTATTTGAATTATATATATATATATATATATATATATATATATATATATATATATATATATATATATATATATATATATATATATATGTATATATATTATATAATATATATATATATATTTATATATATATATATATATATATATATATATATATATATATATATATATATATATATATATATATATATATATATGTATTGTGACGATAATCTCCTTCAAGAGATTGAGCCTGCTCTTCCCTCCAAAAGACGTCGATATAAACATCTATATAAAACAAGTATAGAAGAAAAATCCAACAACGACAACACCAGCAAGGTTTGCCAGAACGCAAAACGTATGCAGCCAGGAACACCTGCTCCACCTCAAACCGCCAAACTACCTGTCTTGTTGCCGGCTCATCGCTGATTGGCTGTGGGTCTAGCTGCAACTGCACTCCACCCACCATACTACTTGATGTCTGGGGCCGCCACGACCTCAGTCTTCAGAATATCCCGTGCTTTCGACAGGTTAACACGTCTCGTTGGTAGACTAAAGCCCCAGGCTTTCGTGTACTAAGAGAAGTGATAGCTTGAAGCCAATATTCCGGCACCTATTTCCTTGTTTCACACTTGTTATTTGTTCATTTGTCTTAACGTAACTTTTCACTTTGTCATTCGATTATTCTTATTATTTTGATTGATTTTATTATACGAATTTGTATGTCCATTTTTATTCATGCTTTGCTTTCTTTAACGTAATTAAAATTTAATTGTTAAAATTTACTTGTGTTTTGTGTGTCTTCTCCTTACCTTACCACAGACGAAGTTCCAGATTTTCTTTTTTTTTCTGTATGTGACGAGGCCATACCCCTAGCTTTTGAACAGCCGAACACCAACGCGTTACCGTCACATATTATATGGGGGCCTGTGCTAGGAGCTTCACTCAGGTACTGGTGCCAAGTGGTAATTTATGGTAAGCGTATTTAACTTTGTTAATGTAGCTTTTACTATTTTTCATATTCAATTTCATTTTTTATAAGGTGCGGTGTATTGTGCATTACGAGAGTAACATATGGTGAAGGTGAGACAACTTTGGATTACGTGGTGACTGTAGGCCACAGTCATACTCTTAATTGGTCATCTCTCCCTCCGTGTTATTACTCGTGTTTACCATCTTTGTCCCTTGGATATTTCTTATTTTTGACAGATCATCATATTGGTACCCTGGTACTGTGGTCTGCCCCGGGTCAAGTGCACCCAATCTTCTGCAATCTGACTGTAGGAGGACAAAGAGGGCCATAGTTCCTCTAGCTCGAACTTTAGTTGCTGAATTGGGACCTCAGCAGCAGTTCTCGTCACCAGTTGACACCTCGCACCCCTACACGTCAGTCAGAGATGATGATACATACAACGGTAGGGAATTAGCTTACTTTTCAGAGCACAAAAGTTCGCTAATTCTGTAGGTATCATATTAAATTTAGTAGGAAAAACTTGCTTTATGTCCTATAGAGACTCGGCAAGGTATGCCTACATCCTTGGACTACCAATTTTACTTTTGAGGCAATTAACTGTTTCATTTGTTTTCGAAACTCTGTTTCATTTGTTAGTAGGATTTTCTTGCCCTTATCCTCTTACATGAGTACCGGGTACAAGATTTCCTGCGCCCTTGATTTAAATTAATCATTTAACACCTTGTACTTAACTTTAATTGTTAAAGATCCCACAGGATAGGTACCAGTTGCCACGTTGTCCTGTTTCTGACATTCACTATAACTGAATATTCGTTGTACCTTTATTTGCTAATTTCACCATGTTTCGTCTCCAAGCTTTCCGTGCAGATCCAGCAGGTGCAATAGGGACTTTAAGTCATGCCAAGAAGACTGAATTACAAACTCTTGCACATGAGTATCAGCTAACAGTTCCCTACCAAGCCAACAAGAGTGAAATACACAATCTGTTGCTGGATCATTTCTTAGAACAAGGTAAGATAGACTCTGAAATTCATGAAACTTACTATATTGCAGATAAAACTGATTTGGCGACGATGAAACTCAAACTAGAGCTGGCCAAGATTGAAGAACGAACAGCTGCCATACGGAAGGAAGAACAAGAACGAGAAATCACCCTCAGAGAACGCGAAGCTGCTTTGAGGAGAGAAGAACACGAACGTGAGGCTACCTTGAGGAGAGAAGAACACGAACGTGAAATCGCCCTCAAGGAACGTGAGTTTGCAATACTCCGTGAACGTGAACGAGTACAGCTTGAAACCAAACAACGCGAGTTGGAGATGCAACGCGAACATGACAAGCAACAAGCGATTCTGGCTCTAGAGTGTCGTCAACGCGAAATCGCCTTGGAAACTTCACACCTCGCTCAACGCCAGCAAGCTACTGCCAATCTTCCCGTCAGTTTTAATATATCACATGCAAGTAAGTTAATGCCATCCTTTGTAGAAGCAAAAGTTGATGTGTTTTTCACCACCTTTGAAACCCTTGCTAATCAACTCAGTTGGCCTGTCGACCAATGGGCCACACTTCTCGAAGTCCATCTTCCCGCCAAACACACACCGAAACTACGACGTTGCTACAACGTTCGAGCACGTTTTAACACCTCCTAACCAGTTATAACAACTAATATAGCAAGTTGTAACAACGTTCTAATACGTCATAAACACGTTAAGCCAAGATGTAACAACTTTATTTCAAGTTGTAATAAGCGGAAAATAGAGACAGTTTCGGTTTGTGTTTCCAGGGTTACAGGTACAGCTGCAGTCACACTCAGTACTTTGGCGTCTGAGAATGACTACCAGACTCTGAAACAAGCAGTGTTGGACGCCTACCTCCTTTCCACAGAAAGTTATAGAAGGAAATTCCGTGACCACCTGAAGGCAAGTACCACTACCTTCCTTGAGTTTGCTAACACAAAACGGAGATATTTCATGAAATGGCTGGAAGCAGCACATGTCTCTACTTTTACAGAACTCGTCAACCTGATGCTAGTTGAAGAATTCTTGAGGCGTGTGCCGCCTCCTGTCCGTCTCTACTTAGCAGATAAAGAAGAAACCGACTACCTGAAGTGTGCTAAGTCGGCTGACACTTACAGCCTCATCCATCGGCTGACACCCGAACCATCCTCCAGTAAGAAGTCGTGGTACAGTTACGAGAAAGTGAACACCGATCAAGCTGGCTCGCAATTGTACTGCAAGTATTGTAGACTCTATGGACATACCATAGACAAGTGTGGTAAGTCTCAATACAA
Source organism: Procambarus clarkii (assembly GCF_040958095.1). Classification (NCBI taxonomy): domain Eukaryota; kingdom Metazoa; phylum Arthropoda; class Malacostraca; order Decapoda; family Cambaridae; genus Procambarus; species Procambarus clarkii. Next base: position 465,654 of record NC_091239.1, read on the forward strand.
GGGAACCACTGACCCACAGAAACCCAAACCAACTCCTCCTAAGTCCGGTAAGCCTGTGATGAATGTTGGTGTTGATGTTAATGATCTTTCTCTTTTCAGTAACCACCTGTATACTGGAACTGTCTCTGCCAACGGTTCAAATCCGGAGGGACGTTTCAAATTGAAGATCTTGAGGGACACAGCGGCTCTTCAATCGATCATCTTGAAGTCGGCTGTGCCCAACATCGCCTACACCGGAGAAACTGTCTTCATCACTGACCTCACTGCTACCACTCCATACCCTCTCGCCAGAGTCCACCTGGATTGTCCCTACGTGAACGGAGAAGTCCAAGTCGCCGTCAGGGAAAAGCCTTTTCCCATGCCTGGAGTGCAACTTCTCCTAGGCAACGACTTGGCAGAAGACCTGCAACCGACCAACCTGATCGTCATGGACAAACCCCAGGTGTGTAACTCTGTGCCAAGTAACCCTATTCTAGCGAATGTTCCAGCAGAGGTTCAAGAGAGTGATGAAGTTTCTCCTCCGGTTCTCGTGACCACCCGTGCACAAGCCGCACGTCCACAGCCAGCTGACTCTACTGCTACCGCTGTCCCTCAAGACCCTCAGAAACTACCCCCGCATCTGACCAAGTTGGAGTTCCGTAAGTTGCAGAGGGAAGATCTTACTTTAACACCATTGTTTTTCCAGGCTGAGACTCAACCCGACAGTATTCCTGGGTTCTTCCTAGAGAACGACTTGCTCTACCGCAGATATAGACCCAGTAAACTGAAGGAGGAGGACGATTGGGCCAACATCGAACAACTTGTGATTCCTACCAGCCTGCGGCCAACTATTCTACACCTGGCCCACGGAGCACTCTCCCACTACGACTTCAACAAGACTTACCATGGAATTTGTCAAGACTACTACTGGCCAGGTATGGTAAATAACGTCAAACAGTACGTAAAACCGTGTCATACATGTCAGATGGCAGGCAAACCGAACATCTCCATTCCCAGAGCGCCACTGATTCCCATACAGGTGCCTGCGGAACCTTTCCACAGACTCATAACAGACTGTGTTGGTCCTTTACCTCGGACCAGTTCGGGTAACGCCTATATCTTAACCATCCTGTGTCCTACCACCAGATTTCCCATAGCAGTTCCAGTGAAGAACATCACGGCTGCTACGGTTGTAAAACATCTATTGAAGATCTTCACTCAATACGGATTTCCCAGGGAGATTCAGAGCGACTGTGGTACCAACTTCACCAGTGATCTTTTCAAAAGGACACTGGCGGAGTTCAACATCAAACAGGTATTGTCCAGCCCCTATCATCCTGCTTCACAGGGTTCTCTTGAACGTAGTCATCAGACTATCAAAGCACTCTTGAAAAAGTTTTGTAGTGAAACCTCTAAGGATTGGGATAAGCAAATCGACCTTATAATGTGTATTTACAGAAGTCTTCCCAATGAGTCCCTAGGAGTATCTCCTTATGAGATGCTCTACGGCCGTAAGTGCCGTACTTAGGGCTTTCAAAGACTCTCTCCGAGATGCCACCTTCAGTGAGCATCAGAATGTGCCCCAGTTTCTTCAAAACCTTCAACACATTCTAGAGAGAGTCCACCGTTTTGCCCATGATAATCTATTGAAAGCCCAGGAGAGGATGAAGACTCATTACGACCAGACCAGCAAAGTACGAAAATTTAAGCCAGGAGACTTCATTCTAGCATACTTCCCTATCCCAGGTTCACCTTTACAAAACAGGTTTTCAGGACCCTACCGCGTCAAAGAGTGCAGAAATAACAACAACTACGTCATAGAGACTCCAGATAGGCGGCGGAAGACCCAGCTGTGCCACGTCAACCTC
>NC_091239.1:472500-517500 GCF_040958095.1 Procambarus clarkii
GCACTACACATCAAGAAGTCAACACCAGCAATCAACAGCCAATTATTGCACAACTATATTCTACCCACCTCAAGACTCCGCTCCAATATAGAAGCATCAAGAAATATGGACCAATAGGCTTTCTACAAACACTTCTATTCAATACCCATTGTTTCTGTTCTGTCTTGTGTTGATACTTTTAATACCCTATTAATATCCCCTAGTGTTCTGTCTTGTATTAATGCCACATCACCCTTCCCACCTCACTCAAATGTAATGCCACATCACCCTTCCCACCTCACTCAAAATGTAGATATAAAATCAGGGAAACGCAAGTTCTAATCAGTTGTGTATTTGTGAAGTCTTTGAAAATGTAATTAGTTTTACGAAACGCGCCCGTGTCGCGTCAGACTAGAAATAAAATGAATTTTGGAGAAGTGATTTTTGATTTACCTCCAACAGTGAAGCGTAATGTACGAAAGATTGAGAAAATTCGTGTTAGAATTATTAATCTTACTTTTTCGGTCATATTTAATAATATATGTCTACAGGAAAGACTGCTACCAAAATATACTAATATATATATATATATATATATATATATATATATATATATATATATATATATATATATATATATATATATATATATATATATATATATATATATAAATATATATATATATATATATATATATATATATATATATATATATATATATATATATATATATATATTTATTATATATTTATATATATTTATTATATATATTGTGACGGTAAAGTGTTGGAGTGTTGATGTTCGGCAGTCCTCCAATGGCAGGTGACAATGCCTTGTCACACTTACAGAAAAAAAAAGAGACTGCTTGCCTGTTTGTCTGTGGTAAGGTAATGGGAAGACACACAAAACACAAAATACAAACAATGAAATTTTAATTATTTTCGAAAACAAGATATGAACAAAGACAATCCCTTGGCTTACGTAAAATTCAAAACAAGTCAACAAACAAAACAACATGAATAATTAATAGGTGTGAAATTTACTTTAAAACAAAATGAAGTGCAAGACAATAATAATGATAATCAGGTGCTGAGAATACTGGCTTGAGCTGCCACCTCCCTTAGTACACGACAGCCAGGGCTTAGTCTACCAGAGAGAGGTGTCAACTTCTAAGAGCACAGAGATATTCTGAGGAGTACGGTGTGAGCTGGCCCAGACGTCGACTCAGGTAGAGGGCGTGAGTGCAGGTGCAGGTGATGTCGGCGATACACCAGCCAATCAGGAGCAGGCAGGCGGAAAATGGGTAGTTGACGACGGGCGGAGCCGGCGTGTCGGGTGGTGCAATGTACGCTTTGCTTACTGGGCAAAACGTTTGGCGATACTGGTGGACGTATCTTCAATATAGTATCTTGTACTTGTAAAATGACGTGAATGATATAGGGAAGAGCAGGCTCAATCTCTCTTGAAAGAGATTATCGTCACAACTCTCCCCCGAAGCCTGCGGTTCCGGAAGAAGTTACGTCTTCATGTGGTAGAGTGATAGGTGGAGTTGGCTCTACTTCATAGACTCTGGAGAGGGCGTCGGCTATGATGTTGTCAGACCCCTTGTTGTAGAGATCTCCAGGTTGAATTTCTGCAGTTATCAAGCCCATCGTAGAAGACGTTGAGTGTGGAATTGGGCTTGCTGCAGGAGGTGTAGAGTGTTGTGGTCCGTGTTGATGGTGGTAGACCGAGCACTTTTCAGGAATTGTTTGAAGTGCTGCAAGTTCAGGACGATGAGTAGCTCCCTGTCGATTGTTCTGTAGTTCCTTGTAGCTGTGGTCGCTAATAGGTATATTCTCCTTGCCTCGATGCTGTATTAGGTCACCCCCGATGCCGGTACCACTGGCGTCGTCATGGAGGATGAAAGGCTTGGTGATATCTGACGAGGTGAGAATAGGATTACAATATGGCAAAGGAGCACTATTATTGTCCTGAAAATAGTTATGAAGATCAGTTAGGATTTCCGAATTGGAAAGCGCTGACTCAGTGTCAGTGCTTTCGGGAGGAGAAGCAGGGAAGGTCTCACTGTGGATGTATGGACTTTTAAAGGAAGAATATGTTATCAATACAGTGGGAGGAGTACCGTTATATAGCTTCAGAAGGTTGACGTGGCACAACTGGGTCTTCCGCCGCCTATCTGGAGTCTCTAGAACGTAGTTGTGGTTGACCAGACCACAACCAGAACGTAGTTGTGGTTGTTTCTGCACTCCTTGATGCGGTAGGGTCCTGAAAACCTGTTTTGCAAGGGAGAACCTGGGATAGGGAAATAGGCCAACACGAAGTCTCCCGGTTTATATTTCCTTACTTTACTGTTCTGGTCGTAATGAGTCTTCATCCTCACCTGTGCTTTCAATAGATTATCCTTAGCAAAGTTATGCACCCTCTCTAGAATGTGTTGTAGGTTTTGAAGAAACTGGGGCACATTCTGATGCTCATTCTGAAGGTGGCATCACGTAGAGAGTCTTTAAAAGCTTTGAGAGGAGTACGGCACTTACGTCCGTAGAGCATCTCATAAGGAGATACTCCTAGAGACTCATTGGGAAGACTTCTAAATATACACATGATTAAATCTATTTGCTTATCCCAATCCTTAGAGGTTTCATTGCAAAACTTCTTTAGGAGTGCTTTAATAGTCTGATGACTACGCTCAAGAGAACCCAGTGAAGCAGGATGATAGGGGTTGGACAATACCTGTTTGATGTTGAACTCTTCCAGTGTCCTCTTGAAGAGATCACTGGTGAAGTTGGTGCCACAGTCGCTCTGAACCTCCCTTGGAAATCCATACTGGGTGAAGATCTTCAATAAGTGTTTCACCACCGTAGCAGCCGAAATGTTCTTTACTGGAACTGCTATGGGGAATCTGGTGGTAGGACACAGGATGGTTAGTATAAAGGTGTTACCAGAACTGGTCCGAGGTAAAGGACCAACACAGTCTATAATAAGTCTGTGGAAAGGTTCCGCAGGCACCTGGATGGGTGTCAGTGGTGCTCTGGGGATAGAGATGTTCGGTTTACCTGCCATCTGACATGTATGACACTGTTTGACGTACTGTTTGACGCTGTTTACCATACCTGGCCAGTAGTAGTCTTGACGGATTCCGTGGTAGGTCTTGTTAAATCCGTAGTGCGAGAGTGCTCTTTGGGCCAGGTGTAGAATAGTGGGCCGCAGGCTGGCAGGAATCACTAGTTGTTCGACGTTGGCCCAATTGTCCTCCTCCTTCAGTTTACTGGGTCTGTATCTGCGGTAGAGCAACTCGTTCTCTAGAAAGAACCCAGGAATACTGTCAGGTTGAGTCTCAGCCTGGAAGAATAACGTTAAACACCTGAAAAGAGATGTTGTTGTCTTGCCTATATACTGGGTTTTTTGAGGCTTACAGTCCCCAAAAGGGCATTTGAAGGCAAAGACGACGTGGGTCTCTTTTAAAGCGTTCTGCTTTGTGTCTGGAGAGTTTCTCATGAGTAGGCTGGTCGTTTTTCTGGTTTTATAGTAAATCGTCAGTTGTATCTTCTGATTTTTGTCTGTAGGGATACCGTTTCTACTGACAATATCTTTCAGGACCCTTTCCTCCGTTTTTGGGCTGTGGAAAAGAAGTTCCTGTAAAATAGTCTAATAGGGGGTATAGGTGTTGTGTTAGTTGTCTCTTCAGAGGTTGCATGGCGTTTCACTTTCCTTCTTATGATGTCTTCGACGAAACCATTGGAGAAGCCGTTGTTGACTAGGACCTGCCTTACCCTACAGAGTTCTTCGTCGACTTGCTTCCATTATGAGCTGTGGCTGAGGGCACGGTCGACATAAGCGTTAACAACACTCCTCTTGTACCTGTCCGGGCAGTCACTGTTGGCACTCAGGCACATTCCTATGTTTGTTTCCTTAGTGTAGACTGCAGTGTGGAAAACTCCGCTCCTTTCCATGACTGTTACATCTAGAAAGGGCAGCTTCCCATCCTTCTCTATCTCGTAAGTGAAACGCAACACAGAATTCTGCTCAAATGCCTCCTTCAGCTCCTTCAGATGTATGACATCAGGTACCTGTGTAAAAATGTCAACATACCTGCAGTATATGGCCGGTTTCAAGTTCATGTCGACTAAGACTTTTTGCTCGATGGTACCCATGTAGAAGTTTGCAAACAGGACACCTAGGGGAGAACCCATGGCGACCCCATCTACTTGCTTATACATGTGTCCATCCGGGCTCAAGAAGGGTGCCTCTTTACTACAAGCTTGGAGTAGTTTCCTTAGACTGTTTTCTGGTATGTCAAGAGGAGTCCAGGCCGGATCACGGTACACTCTGTCGGCTATCATCCCGATTGTTTCATCAACAGGTACGTTGGTAAACAGAGATTCTACGTCCAACGAGGCTCTTATCCCTGTGGCCCGTGTTCCCCGCAGCAAGTCAACAAATTCCTTTGGAGACTTCAGGCGGAAAGGCGCAAGGGACATAAGGAGTCAGCAAGCCGGTGAGTCGTTTCGCCAGTCTGTACGTGGGTGTGGGTATCTGGCTGATGATTGGCCGAAGTGGGTTTCCAGGCTTGTGTGTCTTGACATTTCCATACGCATATCCAGGTTTATATTCCCCAATAATCGTTGGGAGGTGGAGTCCAGATTTCTTGGCGTTCACAGTTTCGATCAATTTGTTGACCTTTGATTTCAGTTTGGCTGTTGTGTCCTTCATTACCCTTTGGAATTTAGTTTGGTCAGAGAGTATGAGGTTCATTTTCGCCAGATATTAGTCTTTTTTAAGAATGACGTATATTGGCGACTTGTCGCCTCTCCTGACAACTGTCTCCTTGTTCTCACGAAGGCTTTTAGCTGCCACTTTGAGCTCGGGGAACAGTATGGTGCTTCTGTAATTGCCTCGATTCTTTCCTCCTTCCGCAATAAGTTCTGCTTGTAAGGTATCTTTGGTGGTGACCTTCTTTTGTGCTTCGAGGTCGAATATATCGTCCAACAGAATCTCCAACTCCACTTTCCGGGCCATCTTACTCGGTCTGGACATAACGTGACAGTTTATACCAAGATTTAGGAGAGTGACTTGGTCCTCAGTGAGGTTGATTCCTGCAAGGTTCAGGAAGCCGTCTCTTGGTCGTGGAATTGCCATAGGTCCTCCATATAACGTTGTTAGTTTCTTGATTATCCTGCATTCTCTTGATTATATCTACATTACCCAAATGTAGATATAAAATCGAAGATGTGTAAGCTCTATTCAGTTTCAGTTGTGTGTTTTTAAACTAAAGTCTTTGAAAATGTAATAAGTTTTACGAAATGCGCTCAAGTGTCGCGTCAGACTTGAAATAAAAATGAATTTTGGAGAATTGATCTTTGAATTACCATCAACAGTGAAAAGAAACGTAAGAAAGATCGAGAAAATTCGTGTTAGAATTATTAATCTTACTTTTTTGTTCATATTTAATATATATATATATATATATATATATATATATATATATATATATATATATATATATATATATATATATATATATATGGAACCCTCAACCCTATAAGTGGAGGGTTCCTACAAACTCGACCAGAGGTGGTACCCTCTATATAATAATAAAAAGGGTACGCTATGCCAAATCTAGGCAGGGATTGGCTTGGCTAAGCTGGTCAAGGCTTGGCTTGGGTAGAAAGGACTGGTCATGTTTAAAAGCAAGGCAGGGCTACGCTAGACAAGACTAGGTAAGGGTATACTGGGATAGGCTTGGGTACGGTGGGCTAGGAAGAGGTAAACTAGGATAAGCAAGGTTGTGCAAGCACTATGCACAGCCAGAATGAACTATGCTAAGATGGTTTAAGCTGGGCTAGGATAGGCTAGGCGGGGCTTTGCAGGCCCCGCAGGGCCCCGGTTGACCAGTGGAGTCTAATGGTCTAACCTTCAAGCTAGTTTGCTGACCTAAGAGTGTATATGCCTAACCCCTAACCTGCTGCAATATTATTATAAAAGAAATATTACTTATTATAATCTTAAATACTAAATACCTGGATAACACAGGTGGCCTGCACCATGCTTTCTTCTTCTTGATAGTAGGTGCAGTTTGCATGAAGGGTTTGTCTTCCCAATGACTGCACCAGTACAGATGTTGGTAGAGGCGTTTATGTTGAGGATGATAAGAGTTTCAAAAGTGCTTGTTGCGTTGTGCTGTAGACAGAGGAACGGCGACTAAAACAGAGGTGTATGTTAGAGGGAGACTAGGACACCGTAGGGCGGTATGTTGTGTTTATGGCGTCAGCTGATCCCTGATGCTGCGATAACGGAATTCTTTTACTTGAAATAATAATTAGATTAATAATAGTTAACGTAACGTTTACTCAAGATTCACAAAAATCATTAACACTATTTTAAAAGAAAATTTAGAAGACATCTAAAACCAGATATACAGACTTTGTGTGATATTTATTTCAACATTATATATTAATAGAATGCTGTAACTATTATTTTTAAATATTAGGTAGTTGCCAGCTATGTATATCTCATATAAACGTTGCAAAAAGATTTTAGAATAAAATAACACATTACACATTTCAAAAATCATCTTTGCCATGAATTAATACCTAAACATCTTTTTAATATAGTGATAAATTGTGTGAAACATTGCATAAAAATATTTACAAAAAGGTGCATGACAAGAAGATGAAGAGGCGTGATTTCAACAGGATACGTGGGGTTGTCACAAAATTCTGATTTTAATTATAAAGTAGTTTTCACAATATATTTTAACATAATTATGAAGCAGTTGAACTGCCAAATTTTTCTGTTTTATAAATGTATAATGTTAAATAGCTATATACATAACAGTAAAATAATGACACCTACAATTAATGATAACTAGAAAATAGTAAATGGTAATTCCACTGAACGAAAACTTAATACAAAATTTCTTAGATGTTTTTCGTAATATAAAGATTGACAGTAAAATATCTTATTCATTATGGAGTAATTAACAACAAAACAAACTTTATTTTCATTGCAGGACATATATCAGAGCATACTAGTGACTCATACATTAAAAATAGTGAGATTTTTAAACAATTCGGTTGTAAACCCGCAGAATCGCCTACCCGCCGAAGACGTAACATAAGATATGGTATATAATTCATTATTTTAAATTCCATATATAATCATTAATAATTTTCGGCAGCTATCGAGGTTCTCCATAGGTAAATTCCTGTACTCTAACAAGATGCTACTTGCTGTTTAGCTGTTTAAATTCTTGGAAAATCGTAATGACCAGCGACATAAAATATAACAATGAAATAGTAGCTGGTAACTGTAGGTGAACGAAAAATTAAATTACAAATTGATTAGATGTTTTCCTAAATATAAAGATCGACCTGAAGGAATTTTATGAATTATGGACTAATTAAGCAAAAAAATAGGTAATTTTACTTCAAGAACAGATACCAGAGAATAGTTAGTGAGTACATTCATATTGTATAATGGGAGAAAGCCCCTGGTAGCCGCGAATTAAAATAACCACCTACATTAATTGATAACTAGGAAATAGTATCTGGAAACTTTATCTGAACGAAAACCCAACACCAATTTGTTTAGATGTTTTTCTTAATATAAAGATCAACTGTAAGGAATCTTATTCATTATGGACAAATTAACCAAAAAAAAACGATAATTTTCATTGAGGACCATATATTAGAGCATACTTAGTCACTTATATATTAAAAGTATTGTGTATTTTGAACCATTGAGGTTGTAAACAAACAGAATTGCCTACCCAAAAAGTCGTAACATAAAAAGTTGTATATGTTTGCTAATTTATTATTTGATAAATGATTATTATTAATTTACGACGACTATAGAGGTTTCCCATTAGTTAAATTACTGTAGTCTGACTAAATGCTACTACGAAACCTATATAAATCCTGGGAAAGTCACAATGACCAGCGACATTAAAGCATAGAGGGTTAAATAGTAACAGGCAACTGTCGGTGAACGAAAAATTCATTTCCAAATTTATTAGATGTTTTCCTAAATATAAAGATCGATAGGCTGGAATTTTCTGGATTATGGCCTAATTAAGGCAAAAATATATATATTTTTACTTGAAGAACAAATATCAGAGCATAGTCAGTGAGTTATAGAATAATAAGAGTGTGGTATTTCATTGTATAACAAGAGATAGTCCATGGAAGCGATAACAGACGTAGTTTTACACAAAATAACGTCCAAAAACAGCCGTAGAGTCAAATGGCAAATGTTGACGTTCTTTCTAGGAGGACAGGTTGAATTAAGAGCAGTTCAGTATTATAGATATAGTTAACCTCTGTGCTGTCTCAGGGTAGTTAAAGTGGCTGTAATTTTTCTGCAACTTTGTGGAGCACGGTTTCACATGTATATTTTCAAGTAATGTAGTAATAAGGGAAGATTTAATATTAAATGTGGATTAATAATCAATGTAATTACCAAGATTTTACAACTGACTGGCATGTAATGAGAGAGAGTTTTTTTATACATAAAAAGTCTAAAATTAGATTTTTTTTAAGAGAATGTGACACATTGTATGGTAATATTGATAAAAAATATAAAGTTTCAGACCAATTTTCATATTTTTCTTCAGAAATCCATATTTAATTTTTATTTTACACTCTATTTGATGATAAAGAAAAGATACAAAATATAATGCATGATCCAAATTTAAGAAACATTAAATTATAACAATTATTATATATATATATATATATCCTGGGTCGCATATGGAAAGAATTTTAAACAAATTTCCTCGTCGTTTTGTCTCCTGCTTTTATTTGAATACTTAAATCCCATAACAATCCTTTTGGAATTACTTGGAATTTGCATATGTGAGTGCGTTCTGTTACTAGATAATGCTCTGAGGAATGATTAACCCTTGTTCTTCGATGCCTATGCCAAGGATCAAAGCAAACACACTTCTATAAGTCTGGATACATCTGTCTGCAAGAAGAAAATTGTGTTCCCACTAACACCAGACCCGATACTGAGCATTAGTGCTAAGATCCAATTGTACCACATAATCTACATCTTGATAATTACGTCAGTGTTAAGACTCACTGCTAACATATATAACATAATAAATATTGGGCCTGGACTAGGCAGTAGCTTCTTCAAGAAATTTATACTGGTTTTAAGACTCACTTCTAAAACATAATATGACACAATAACATTAAACCAGCAGTGAGCACTGGTTACATCAAGACAAGCTAACACATCATATTACACATTAAACCAGCAGTGAGCACTAGTTACACCAAGTTAAGCTAACACATATTACAAATTAAACATTAGACTAGCAGTGAGCACTAGTTACACAAGACAAGTTAACACATAATAAAGAACATTAAATATTAATCCAGCAGTGAGCACTAATAACATCAAGAGAAGCTTACTCACACTATTACAAACTAAACATTAAACCAGCATTGGGCACTAATAACATCACTACAAGCTAACACATTATATAGAACATTAAACCAACACTGAGCACTAGTTACATCAAGAAAAGCTAACACATAATATGACACATTAAACATTAAACCAATAGTGAGCACTAATAACATCAGGACAAGCTAACACATAATATTACAATTTAAACATTAAACCGACAGTGAGCACTAGTTGCAACAAGACAAGCTAACACATAATATTACAAATTAATTATAATCAAACAGTGAGGACTAGTAATGTCAAGACACGCTAACACATAATATGGAATAATAAACAATACATCAGCAGTGAGCACTAATAACATCAAGACAAACTAACTCATAATATTAATACAAAATAAACATGAAACTAGCAGTCATCACTAGTTACATCAAGACAAGCTAACACATAATATGGAACATTAAACATTAAACCAGCAGTGACATCAAATAGCATCAATACAGGCTAATACATACTATGATTGAATATTATCAGTATTCTACCATTTGAACTCTTTTAGCCTTCGTAGTTTCTATTAAAAAACTGGGCTTAAATAAATATTTTATTATTATTATTATTATTTAGGATAAAATTCCAAACATATATGTTTATAAATTTTAGGTTAAAATTAACACCAAGTTTTTTGCACTCTCCTGAGTGCTTTGTCAAAGATTGAGTATGTGGTTAGGACGAAATACCTCGATGACTAATCAGTTAGTCATTGAGAAGTCATCCTAACCACACTCTCAGACCTTGACAAAGCACTCAGTGGAGAATATAGACTTGGTGTAAATTTTTTCATAAAATTCACAAATACATATATGTAGGTTTTTATCCTATGTTATTGTCTGTGAGTAGAAATTACCCTCAATTATTATTAGTAGTAGTTTTAAATTATTAGTAATAATTTTTATTATTACAATCATTATTATTATTATTTTATATAATTATTATTATTATTATTATTATGAGAATAACCACAATAATGTGATGTATCAATGAGAATGTCCAGAAGATCTATGATGAGGATTCAAACCTATGCTGTGGGTATTCCCACACATACATACCCCAAACAGCCAGGCTATACTGAAACCAAAACCATACTGAAAAGTGTGCTCAGTTGAACTCCAGGCTGCAATCCTTTTGACCATTTCATTGGCTGGTTGTCTGGGGGCATGTGCATGGGAATACCCACTGCATAGGTTTGAATCCTCATCATGGCTGCTACATATCTTCTCATTATTATTATTATTACTAGCAGTACCCGGCCCCGCGTTACTGTGGCTCAGCAATGCATGTGCGTTGTTGAGCCACAGCAACCTTCCCAGTCCTCTCCACCAGTCCCCCTCACCTGTCTCCTCGGCTTCTCAACCCTTCCCCACTCCACTGTCCCCTCGTCCTCCCCACCATTCCCCACTCCACCATCCCATCTTCCTTCCCACCACTCCCCTGTCCCTTTGTTTTCCCCACCATTCTCCATTCCCCCATCCCCTCGTCCCCATCATCCCAAACTACCCCGTCCCCTCGTCCTTCCCAACCATTACACCCTCCCTTGTCCCCTCGTCCTCCGCACCATCTTTCACTTCCATCCCCTCGTCATCTCCACCATTCCCCACTCCCTCGTCCAATGCCTTCCCATATGGTCTGATGTTCCCATCAGAAAATTGGGAACATCAAGTGATCTGATGTTCCCATCTCTGAAATATGAGAAAAACAGTTAAAAATAATTAAACGAAAATATGAAAAAATATAAAAATAAACTATACTTACGGAATGAACGGTATGGTAAACAACACAGCTCAATTCCAACGCAATTCTCACAAAACAAATAAATCAAAATGAAAATAAATCAAAATCTATGAAAGTTAAATTTATCACTGCAAACAAAAACATTGAAATGGAATTGTAACATATCTAGTATAGCATGTGTGTTGCTCTTACATGCAACTGATGGCGTTGTTTTTCAAGAAAAGCATAGTTTTACCTGTCACAGGTGTGGCATCTGTACTTAAACATACGAAATGAACGGTATGGTAAATAACACAGCTCAATTCTAACACAATGTCACACAAAATAATTCACTAAAAGTAAAATAAATCGAAATCTATGAAAATAAAATTTATCAATGCAATCTGAAATATTGAAATGGAATTCGTGACATATTTAGTATAGCGTGCATGTTGCCATTATGTGCAACAGATGGTGCTGTTTTTCAAAACACGCATGGTTTTTACCTATCACAGGGGTGGCATCTATATAGTAGGCATATATATAAAAAGAAGCGTCTATTCGAATGCAACGTTGTGGCAAAATTTCAAAGCAATCGGTAAAGAGGTTTTGACGATTTCCATCACATGAAAAACACAGTTTATCAGAAAAAGCATGTTTTTTACCGTCACAGACGTGACATCTATATAGTATGCATGTAAAAACCTGCTTGGATGCGAATGGAACGTTGTGTGAAAATTTCAAAGCAATCGGTGAAGAACTTTCAGAGATTTGCGATTTTGAACAAACGAACATTTCCATTTTTTTATATAGATTATTATTATTATTATTTATTATTATTATTATTATTATTATTAATTATTACTGTTTTATTATTATTTATTATTATTATTATTACTATTATTATTTATTATTATTATTATTATTATTATTATTATTATTATTATTATTATTATTATTATTCAATATTATTATTATTATTAAATTAAATTATCAAAATCATTTAACATTATGAAATATTATTATTAAATTATTATTTAATATTATAATATTAAATATAATAATAATATGACACAGGAGCTTTAGCTAGGGTGTCGTGTTAGGAAAGTCTCATGGCTTAACATAAAATCTTTGGATACATTGTTGTGTAAGGGAGGTCTTGTGTCCTTACACAATAAATTTGGCTTGGGGTCTCGTGTTAGGGAAATCTTGTGGCTTAATGCAAAGTCTGTGGCTAAGGTACCGTGTTAGGAAAGTCTCGTGGCTTTACACAAAATCTTTGGCTAGGGTGTTTTGTTAGGGAGGTCTCATGACTTTAAACAAGTGGTTTGGCTAGGGTGTATGCAGGGTAAAGTAGGACGTAGACAGTCCCCCTTTATTATGGGGATGGTATACCAATCCTGTATACTTTATTGTATTATGAAAATATGAGTGAATGTCCCATAGAGTGTGTAGACTCTACTGAGTATTGAGCAAATTGTGGCAGAGTTTAATGAGGAGTGCAAATCCCATTGTGTTTGAAGAATTTATTATATTTTGAGCAAATTTTGGTAGTTTATTAAGAAGAGGGAAAACCCCATGGAGTGCATAGAGTTTGTTGTATTTTTGAAGAAAGTGGTGGAGTTTTTCTGTTATAGTTTAAGTGGGTATAGGTTATCCAGAAACAGTCAGCAAACCCCTTAGAGTTTATTTGGAACAGGTAAGCAAACCCAATAGAGGTTAATATGAAGTAGTATACAAACTCTGTAGAGTTCACTAAGACTATTGTTGACTACAAGTACTCTGTAAACCATCATCTCTCAGTACCTACCAATATCTACTAATTCTCCCTATTAATCACAATGCTCCTTCAACTACCACTAACTTTGCAAACCAGTATCATCACACTGCCACCATCTACCAGAATCCCCTGTTAAACTACAATTAACTTACCAGCAACTCCTAGCATTATTAACCAGCAACAAAACTACCTCCATCTACCTTCCCAACTAATGGTTGGGAAGGACGAGGGGATGGAGTAGTTTGGGATGGTGGGGACGAGGGGATGTAGGAATGGAGAATGGTGGGGAGGACAAAAGGACAGGGGAGTGGGGCATGTTGGGAAGGAAGAGGGGATGGTGGAGTGGGGAATAATGGGGGAATGGTTGAGAGGACGAGGAGACAGGTGAGGGGGGGGGGACTGATGGAGAGGACTAGGAAAGTTGCTGTGGCTCTGCAACGCACATGCGGTCCTGAGTCACAGCAATACGTGGCCGGGTACTGCTTGTATTTATATATATAAAATATATATATATATATATATATATATATATATATATATATATATATATATATATATTCATAATAAGTAGGAAAACCATTAACATAAGAAACATCTTGTTAAAAATTATCTTTACTTCTTTATCTTTACCTAAGAAAATTTCATGTCAATTCAAATATTTCTCGTATTCATTATCAGATCTAAAATACGAAAGTTAAGTTAACATAAGCAACAAAACAAAATACTCATACTGAATAAGAATACCTATGTAAAGATCAGATAAATAAAGCAACACTAGTTACAAAACATAATACTAGATTCAACTTAATGTGAAGTGATCAGACAAAGTAATACTTAAACATTTTTACATGGATACTCATCAAAGCTAATTCAAAATCATTATTAAAAACTACAAACGTACTGAAATCATATATAAGATCAAACAATTTAAAACACTTATAGATTAACAGTTTGACACATAAGAAACATAAATATGGCACAAAACTTACATTATTGTATTACATTTTGAGTTAAAACAAATACAACAGTACAAAATTCCCAAAATTGAAATGAGTATCAAAGACACAGATCTGGGGAAACAAAAGAAAATAATAAAGAAGTCAACATGAACTATATATGAAAACAAAAGGCCCACTGTGAATTATACAGTGTACAATTGAGCAGCTGAACCTATAATATTTAACAGAGGCCGCATCTCTCTGATATATAAGGATTGCATTATTCTGAAATCTTACTAACCAATCATACAAGTGTCTACAATTTTTAATTAGGATTACAACAGACAATAATTCGCCTCATTCCAATGATTTATAATCTCTGAGAATGCTGGTTTGGACAATGATAATCCATTCCTAATTAATATTCCCAGGTACTCCACTATCCTAATCTTAATGTTCGGAATGGAACTTCTGATGTATAAATCATTACAGCTGGAATATTTATACATTTATACGATACTAGAGCACAGAAGGGTAGGCACTTTACCTTTAAATTTAAAATAAGAACCAATGGTATTTGTATTCACAAAAATAAATCTAAAGTCTACTTGAGGATAACAATGTTGTAAGAGTTCCCTCAATCATCTTTCTACAAAAAAAAAAATAATGGTGCCTTCGAAAGTAAATTTCCTGTATTTAATATCCCTTTCTTCCATAGTACTCATATAAGAAGGGAGAATCGTCTTATTTAAAAAAAATCCTAAGAAAAGTATATATTATATTAGCAGGGTAACCATTATTTGAAAAAAAAAATTACACGGAAATTAATTTCTTGATCAAATTTGGACCAATTTGAGTATAATAAAAAGGCTCTATTCAGCAGAGAATCATTTTAATTTTTCTTAAAAATATCCGGATCAAATGAATTAAAATTTTAACCGAAACCTGTGAAACATGATTTTATGTAAACTTTAGTGTTAAAACCATTAAGGTTACTCACTTTGACTTCAAGAAACGACTAAGAATTATAAATTTCACACTATGTAGTGAGACGTTTATATACGATGCTCTCTAATCTTATCAACATGAAATTGGTCCTTGAATAACAAAAAAGTGTCATCCACTTGTCTCCTGTATATAATTGGTTTAAAATCCAGAGGACATTTGTCAAACGAATTTCTCTCGTGAAAGCTTAAAATAGCATTAGCTAGTCAGGTTAAGGCAAGTGCCATACTTCAAGACATTGTCATTATACTGCCTTGTCCACGACTTAGTATTGATGGAAAGTTTATAAGAGGGTGACTTTTCTGCTACCTCTCCCTTACTATACAAATTTTCTGTTCTTACTTTACTGATTGCTTCCTTACCAGCTGCAGGTGAAATTGATGAGTGATCTTTGTTTTGCTTTATTCTGGTAACAACATAATTAATTCTTTCCTTGTTGTGAAATGGAAAAATAATTAAACTATATTACATATAGCTGTACACCCACGCCTACAATGAAAGCACACAACTGAGAGGTTTCTGATTCGCTGTTTTACCAGTCTCTAGTTCTGAACACGAGCGTGACGTGAGAGGTGGTAAGCTGCTGGCTAGGATACACCCTCCCTTTCTCTCTTTCTGATTGACATTTATTGCTGCTGGGTATTATTCCTCATAATTTAATATTACTTTTGCATACATGCTGCACAAAAATGAAAATTTATGAATGACAAAAATTTAATCTTTTAACAAATTTGAAAATAATAACATATATATAAAAAAAACACATGTTAACAAATTATACTTCTTCTTGTAACCTAGTGTAAGGCATCACACAAACCGTACATCGAAGATACCTGAAGTACATGACATGAAATCTCTCTGCAAAATTGCAAGGGGTATGATAGAAAATATCATTTGTGAATGAAACGGAACAGTGTCGAGTGCCTCTTATTTTTAGTGTTTGGGAATAGTGTCAAATATCTCTTATTTTGAGTGATATGGAATGGTGTCAACTTCTTCTTACTCTGAATGGGGGAATGGTGTCAAATGCCTCTTATTTTAAGTGAGAGGGAATGGTGTTAAATGCTTCTTATTTTGAGAGAGAGGGAATTGTGTCAAATGCCTCTTATTGTAAGTGCAAGGGAATGGCGTCAAGAGCCTGTTATTGTGTGTGAGAAGGAATGGTATCAAGTTTGGTGTCAAGTTCCTCTGGCAGTGACATAGTGAACCGGTTAGGATAAATCACCAAGTTGTGGATCTTGACCTGTGGGTGAACCAGTTGGGGACAGGATCCAACTATGGGCTCTTCAAGGAGGGGAGACGGTGTGGCCAGTTGACGCAAGTAGTTAGAAACTCTATGGCACCACATGGGTGACACTGTCGACCCACGGTGGTGACACAAGTTGCCACCCATGGGTGACAATGTCTGCCCATGGAGGTGCCACAAGTTACTAGCCATGGGTGATCTTGCCTGCCAACGTTCAAGACACAAGTGACTAAGACATCGAGGCCTACGACGAATCTCCCCAACATTGACACCCCACATGACATATGCCGCAGCCTGAGCTCTGGCTACACTGTCCAGGGAGGAGTAGATGCTGTTGTTGGTGAACGAGTTTTGGTATGTTGGACAAATGCGCCCAGCATACAAGCCAATCCTCGCAGCTAGAAGTCCCAAGTCCAGAAGGTATACTGTTGGTGATGTTTCCGTATTGGCATAACTTGCTGTATCATCATCTTCAAAGTCTTGCAAAGTGGAGTAGTGTTCATTGCAGTCGTCCAGCACAGCATACCCCATGTCTTCTAGTACACTTATCTCCTCTCTCAGTGTGGCCACGTCGTAATCACCTTCACAAAACTGGCAAAAGGGAAAACACGATGAATGTAACAAAAATATTTAGTGTGTGTGTAGGAGTATGTGTATACTCACCCATTTGTACTCACCTATATTTGTCTGCAGGATCGAGCATTGACTCTTGGATTTCACCCTCCTAGCCATTGGTTGTTTATAGTATTTATAGCGTTCTGTGTGAACATTTCTTCTATTTCCACGCTGTCAATCCACCCCTGAATATTTTAGATGTTCCTATCATATCCCTTATCCCCCTTCTTTTTTCTAGTGTCGTAAGTTTCTGTTCCTTCAGGTGCTCCTCATACCCTGTCCCTCGGAACTCTGGGACGAGCCTTGTCGCACACTTCTGAACCTTCTCCAGTTTCCTCATGTGTTTTTTCAGGTGGGGGCTCCATGATGATGTGGCATACTATTAGACTAGTCTCACGTAGGCAGAGTAAAACGCCCTAAATGCCTCCTGACTTTGGCTTCTGAATGATGTTCTAACGTTTGCCAGTGTAGAGTACGCTGCTGTTGATATCCTATTTATATGTGCCTCAGGAGTTAGATTAGGTGTTACGTCCCCCTCCTGGTCTCTTTCTCAAATCGTCACAAGTAGGCAGTTCCCCTTCATTGTGTACTGTCTCTTTGGTCTCCTATCACCTAATCCCATTTCCATAACTTTACATTTGCTCGTGTTGAACTCCAGTAGCCAATTCTCTGACCATCTCTGCAACCTATTCAAGTCCTCTTGGAGGATTCTACAATCCTCATCGGTCACAACTCTTCTCATTAATTTTGCGTCATCCGCGAACATCGACATGTAAGACTCTACTCCTGTAAACATGTCATTAACGTATATTAGAAATAGAACTTGTCTCAGCACCGATCCATGAGATACTCCACTCGTTAATATTCGCCAGTCTGACTTCTCGCCCCTTACCATTACTCTCTGGCTCCTTCCTGTTAGGTAGTTACTTACCCATGCTTGGGCCTTTCCGCTGACTCCCGCCTGCCTCTTAAGTTTGAATAGCAGTCTCATGTGCAGAAATGTATCAAAAGCTTTTATGTCAGTCCAGAAATATGCAGTCTGCCCATCCTTCTCTGTCTGTCTTATTCTCGTTATTTTATCATAGAATTTCAAAACATTTGTCAGGCATGATTTCCCTGTGCAGAATCCATGTTGATGTTTGTTTACAAACCTAATGTTCTCTAGGTGTGCAACAAGTCTTAGCCTAATTATTCTTTCAAGTATTTTGCACGGGATGAGTGTCAGTGATACAGGTCTGTAGTTAAGTGCCTCTTCCCTATCGCCTTTCTTGAAAATTGGTATGACATTTGCCTCCTTCCAGCAACTGGGCAATTGTCCCGACATAAATGACTCATTAAAGATCCTTGCCAGAGACATGCTGAGTGCATGCACTGCCTCTTTTAGTATCCACGGCGATACCGTGTCTGGCCCAACACTGGATACTTTAGTTGCATCCAGTGTTGTCAGGTGTTTCATTACCTCTTCTGCTGTCACCTCTATATCTGATAGTCTTTCATCTAAGGTAATTCCATCTAACAATGGGAGCTGCTCAGGCTCGGTAGTGAACACTCCATGGAAACTGGCCTTCAGTGCCTCGCAGATTTCCTTGTCACTTTCAGTATATGTCCCCTCTGTTTTCCTTAGTCTTGTCACTTGGTCGTTCACCGACATTTTTCTTCTTATATGGCTCTGTAGTAATTTAGGTTGCTTTTTCCTCTGATCGCAATATCGTTCTCATAATTTCTTTCCGATACTCTTCTTATGTTAATGTAATCGTTCCTAGCTCCGTTGCATCTAATCCTGTTATCTTCTTTCCTTTGTCTTCTGTACTTCCTCCAGTCCCTCTTGCTTCTCATTTTTTGCTTCTTGACACTGTCTATTAAACCATGGGTTATTATATTCCCTCTTTCTTTTTTCCTTTACTGCTGGTATAAATCTCTCTTCGGCCTCCTGGCATTTCCATATGACCAGGGCCATCGAAGCTTGGACTGTTTTTCCTCTTATTTATTACTCGCACTGCACTTCTTCCACATAGTCCCTTATCCTCCTGTCGTCCCCTTTCCTGTCACTTCTCCTTTCTCAGACCTCTTGTCTTATGGTCACAAGTTTGAGTTCCATCATGTAGTCAAAGACTAGGACACAATGGTCACTGGCCCCTAGAGGTATTTAATGTTCTAAATTCTCGATGTCTTCTACGTTTTGGATGAAAATAAGGTCTAATAGGCTTGATGTATCCCCTCCTCTTTCCCTTGTGTTTTCCTTCACATGTTGTATTTGGAAATTCCTGTCAATAAAGTCTACTAACTTTGCTCCCCACGTTTCCTCCCCACAATGGGGATTCCTTGATTCCCAATTGACCAATTCCCAATTGGTCCATTATTTCGGTCATTCCATAACTAGCAGTTTCGCTCTCATTCTGTGAGCTATTGTGGCTGCCCTCTGATATTCATCTATACATGTCTTGTTGTTGTCATCATACTCCTACCTGGACCTTCTACTGTTTGGTGGGGGATTGTAGATTATCAAGATCACAATCTTCTTCCCATCTCCTGTCAGAGTCCCATGTATGGAGCTTGTGCTTTCATTGGTGCCCCGATTTTCCAGGTCCTTAAACTTCCATTTCCGCTTTATTAAGAGTGCCACTCCCCCTCCCTGTCTCTGTGCCCATTCTTTTCTTATCACTTGGTACCCCTCTTGAATGTACCCTGAATGGGAGTTGAGAGTGGAAGTAAGGTTGTATAAGTCAGAGGGGAAAGGGGGAAGAGGTGAGGGGGTCGCAAGGTGAGGGGGTCATATGGAAGATTGGGTTCAGAGGAGGGTGAGGGTTGAGCGAGGTTTGGGGGGTGAGTGGGTTGAGGGGGGGGGCATTGGGGATTGAAGGGACAGGGGGAGTTGTTTGGGGTAGTAGTGGAGGAGGGGTGTGATGGTTGGCTTGGGGAGGTTATGACTTGGCCCGATAAGGTCATTGAAGGGTGTGATGTAGCAGGTTGAATTGAGTGCAAGTGGGGTGGAAGGGCCAGGGAAGTTGTTGGGGGTAGAATAAGGGGGGGGGAAGGGATGGGAGGGATGAGTTGGGGAGGGTGTGTGACTTGGGAAGGAGTGGTGGGGCGAGTAGAGCCCCAGTGGTATGCAGGCAGGTTCGCCTTGTGGGCTACTGTTCACCTTTCGTCATATACCTCTCAAATAAACACATTTTAATAGCCTTCGCTGCCTCTGAGTAAATTTATGAACTTCATTATTTAATCCATTGCCTCTTCATTTGAAAACTGTACTAGGACTGGTCGATTCTTGTTACAATTGTAAGATCCAATCCGGCGGCTGAGTTCAACTTCGTTTCCTGTTATCTGTGCACTAATACATCTCAAAATCTCATGTAATTCATATTTTTCAATTTCTATCCTTTCATGCCTCGATGTTGTCAAAGATCCATCTTCTCAGTGATGCACTCTCTTGTTGGTAGCTCCTCCCCTGGATACTCCCCGTCCTTCCTACACTCGCTACTCCATCCCCCCACTAATCCCCTCTCCCTAGCCATGCTGTTAGTCCTGCCTAGTTCATTTGCAAGACGAATACATTCACATTCACATACATTGTGTGTGCATGTGTGTGTACGCACCTAGTTGTGCTTGCGGGGGTTGAGCTCTAGCTCTTTGGTTCCGCCTCTCAACCGTTAATCAACTAATATACAGATTGATGAGCCTACTGGGCTCTATCATATCTACATTTGAAACTGTGTATGGAGTCAGCCTCCGCCACATCACTGCCTAATGCATTCCACTTGTTAATTGCTGACACTGAAAAAGTTCTTTCTGACGTCCCTGTGGCTCATTTGGGTACTCAATCTATGTGTACCATCCCTTGTTTGCGTACCACCCGTGTTAAAAAGTTTATCCTTATCTACCCTGTCAATTCCTCTGAGAATTTTGTAGGTAGTGATTATGTGAAGACCTCCTGGAATCTCCTGTTGAGTTCTTCACACACCACCTTGTCATTCTCTGTGTATCAGTTCTCTCCTTTTCTCAGTTGTTTTTCTCAATTCTTTTCTTCACCGCTGTTTTCCTCCTGATGTGGTTGTGGTGAAGTTTTGGTTGAGTCTTAACTTTACTCGTGGCATCATTTTCATACTGTCTCTCTGCTTCTCTGCTCATTTTGAGGTACTCTTTTCCGGGCCTCTGGTATCTCTCCCTGCTCTCTGTTGCTCTGTTATTCATGTAGTTTATCCATGTTCTTGTACTCAATTTTCTCCTTTTGGGCTGGGATAAACCTGTCTGCAGCTTCCTGGCACTTCTGGGTGACGTAGTCCATCATATCCTGTAGTATTTTCTCCAGTAATCTTTTCCCCATGGTATTCCCATTAGGAAGTTCCTAATCATGTCATATTTTCCTCTTCGGTAATTTAGTCTTTTCCCTTCTGATCCCTTCCTTGGATAGGTTATCCATACCTCCACCAGATACTCAAATGTCAATACACTGTGGTCACTCATTCCCATGGGCTTCAAATTTGACTTTCTTTCTTTCTGACTCATTCAAGGTGAATATCAGGTCGAGTCTAGCTGGTTCGTCATTGTCTCTCATTCATGTTGGTCCCTTGAAATATTGGTTCAGAAAGTTTCTTGTTGCCACTCTCAAGGTTTTACCTCTCCATGAATCTGAACCCCCATGTGGTTCCTTATTTTCCCAGTCTATCTTTCCATGCTTGAAGTCGCCCATGATTAAGAGTCTGGATACATTCCTGCAAGTAACTGAAGCTGCTCTCTCTAGTATATTAATGGTGGCCATGCTGTTTCTATTGAACTTCTGTCTAAGTCTTCTGTCATTTAGTGGAGAGTTGCAAATGATTGCTACATTTATCTTAGGTCCATCCTGTCGGAAATTCCAACACTAGATTACTAACACCCACTATAACCAGCCAACACGATTATACTTGGAAAATACTAACATTACTAACCACTAACTTCATTAGAAGAAAATAGGTTTTAGTGATCTCACAGAAAGAATGGGAGATTTGTCACGTCATGAAAATATCCATTCAAGTTCAACACGAATCCTTAAAATTCTAGTCTGGGAACTAAATATTATAAAAAAGTATTCTCCAGGACTCTAGTTAACTAAACCACAAGCAAATACATAGTCTACTTCCTTTAGTCGATAATGACAACATTTAGAACTGAACTCTGGACGCGTCCAGAGTGGGAAGGAGGCAGACGCCATTACGTGTGCGTGGAGACAGACGACAAATGACCGAGAATAGCCTCTCTCTGTAGTTGTAAGCACAGAGATGGTGTCTCCCTCCATCGAGTTGACCTATGACACATTGAGGTGTCTTAAGTCGGCATTAGAGCTTAATCAACCAAGACTGCTTGCAAGTGATTGAAGGACACCTAGTGCCCTTTAGCAGGTTATAACGACTCTAGAGCTAAGAGTCTACTGTTATATTTATCCATTGTAGTTTTAGTACTAACATTAACATTCAGTAGGTTAGTATCACTATCAATTATTTGAATAATAGGCTACGTATATAATTCCCCTAAATATGTGATCAGGTAAACACTTAATTATCAATTAAAATAAATAAATAAATAAATAATTTAATAAAAAAAAGGTTACAGTATTTTATGTACTGTAAAGTCGTCTGGATGTAAGTGTCCATTTCACAAAGTTTAACAATAACGCGATTTTGCCCATTGCCCAACTATTCATCAAGAATAAAAGGACCTAGATCACCACTCGTGTATTATTTGACCAAGGATCTCCAAAAACATTGGTCACACAGAAAGTTGCAGATGATCTAAAGCCAGTTCGACAGATGAAACTGAACATGTCAGATTTCCTAACAAATACAGGACCCCAAGTCCACACAGTGGTCCAACCATTAAAACGTTTAGGTGGTTATGGGCGAATTGTGCAAGGCAGTGTAGTAGACAAAATCCCATCTGACCTATATGTTCATGGTCAAAAGAAACCAACCAAATTCCTAAAATAAATGGGAATTTAGTTGCCTGAAAAGAAAATCACATTTGACCACCTCTCCAATATGGGATTTCTTGTAGAGTGCAGACTATTACCATAAATTCATCACTGGGCAAACTAAAAGGCAGGCAATGAACCTTTATTGTCTGCAGGAGGCAATTTGCGCACTGGCCCAGTATTAATTCTGATGCAACCCACATAAGTGGTCAACCAGCAAGTCAACCCAGTTATAGTTGCGTGACTAAGCAGAGTACAGTCACCACTTAAGTTCATAGACATGTCCGAGGATGAGCTTGATCCCCCTGTGTATAAATTATGGGATACCTAGACTCAGTCGTCTACAGGGACAACCCATACTGGGTCAGGTTACCATAGAAGCTGAATCATCCTCAACTGACAGTAAATCATTTCATGGGACAAATCTAATTAAGGTCTCAGGTGTTACACTTAAACAGACATCCTGAGAACTTGAAACTGTACCATGATATGATACAACAACAACAACAACACAATAACAAATTCATCGAAGTTGTAATAAATGATGACCCTATGGAAGGACACTGTTTGCCGCACCATGCAGTAATGAAAATATCAGCCATAACCCCTATATGGATAGTGTTTAACTGCAGTGCTAAGGCCAAACAAAATTGTGTCTCGTTGAATGACTGCCTTCAAACAGGTTCAACCGTAACACAGAGGCTATGCGATGTGCTGTTAAAATTCCACATAGGAACTTATGCATACACGGCCGACATAAGTAAGGCATTCCTTAGGGTAGGTCTCCAGGAAGAAGACTGTAACTATACCAAATTCCTATAGATCAAGGATCCTAGCGATCCAAACAGGAAAATAATCACATACAGGTTTACATTAGTTTGGTTTGGTGCTGCTTCTTCGCCGTTTCTGCTTCAAGGAACCTTAGATGTTCACTTGAAGAAGTCTAATAGCCAAAATAAAACTTAAATTAGCAACAACCTGTATGTGGATCATTTCCAAGGAACAATTAGCGGTGAAAGTAAATTGCTAAACATATATCATGAGTCCAATCGAGAGTTGTTGAGAGCAAAATTGCCTCTCTAGTTGTAGGCCTCCAATAATAACAGATTAAATCAACTGATCGAATTAGAATTTCCCCGAGTACAAGGTACCCCAGAAGATAAAGGTACTAGATGTCGAATGGGATAAAACTTCGAATCAGTTGACCATCAAATCTGTGGAACTAGATACTGCCAACTTAACTATGAGGAAACTACTATCACAATTCAGTAAGCCTTTCGACCCCTCCTATTAATAAAGGGTAAGATGACTATGCAAGAATGCTGCCAAGCCAAAATTGGATGGGATGATGCACTAACCACTGCCTTACAAGAAAAGTGGCTACTTTCCACGAATCTAAGTGTCCTAGAATCCCTAAAATTTCCTCGCAATACCTGAAAGGCTAACCAACCTATTAAGCTACATGTGTTTTGTGACGCCTCAGGAAAGGCTTATAGCACTATAGCGTATTTGGTAACAAATGAGCAGGCAACACTGCTTACATCTAAAGCTAGAGTGGCACCGTTAAAGAAGTGGTCACTGCCAGATCTAGAATTAACCGCTCTACTGGTAGGAGTTAGATTGGCTCATTATATGACCAAAACCTTAAGTACCATCCATTTTGAAGAAATAGTGGTATGGTCAATTAATGAGGCAGTATTGCAGTGGGTGAGATATAATAGTAATAAAACTCCATACAGGAATAACCGGATTTAGGAAATACGAGAGTTGTCAGCAGGGTGCACACTAAGATATGTACTCACCAAAGAGAATCCATCTGACTACCTCTCCAGAGGCCTGATTTTACGGTAATTAGCTGAAGCCGAGATGTAGTTCAATGGACCTCGGTGGCTAGTCAGTGACTAGTGACCAAAACAAAGAGCCCAAACCGAAAAATAACGGATGAATTTGGAAAATCTCTCTAAGAAACATGAAAATGATCTAGGTCTCTGGATTGACCAAGACAGTTATTGCATATTAAGGTGCAGGGTCCGCTTTCAGCATGTCAAAATAGACTTGGAAGTAAAAATTAAAAGTTTCTTCCCTGTCATCACAGTAAGCAAGCTGATTGTGTTGCACAGACACGAACATGGCACTTTACATGGTGGGGGTTCTAGATACACTCACCAAACTAAGACTAAAGTTCTGGCTTCCTCAAGGTTCAGACTGTAAAGTCTATAATAAAATCCTGTGTAATCTGCTGGAGGTGTGATGCGCGGGTGTGTCCTCATCCAGGACCTCCACCTCTCCTTAAGGAATGAGTTGTCCACCTTCGTTCTTTTGATACCACTGGTGTAGACTACACAGGAGCTCTAACACAGGAGCTCTAACACAGGAGCTCTAACACAGGAGCTCAAACAGGAGCTCTTGGGGGCGCCAGTGGCTCTGTGGATAGCACACTGGACACATAATTCTGTGGCTCGGGTTCAATTTCCGGTGCCGGCGAGAAACAATGGGAAGAGATTCTTTCACCCTGATGCGCCTGTTACCTAGGAGTAAATAGGTAACTGGGATTTAGACAGCTGTTACAGGCTGCTTCCTGTGTGTGTGCGTGTGTGTGTGTGCGTGTGTGTGTGAGTGAGTGTGTGTGCGTGCGTGTGAGTGTTTGTACTCACCTAGTTTTTGTTTGCAGAGGTTGAGCTCTGGCTGTTTGGTCCTGCCTCTCAACCATCAATCAACAGATGTACAGATTCCTGAGCCTATTGGGCTCTATCATATCTACACTTGAAACTGTGTATGAGTCAGCCTCCACCATCACATCCTAATGCATTCCATTTGTCAACCACTCTGACACTAAAAAAGTTCTTTCTAATATCTCTGTGGCTCATTTAGGCACTCAGTTTCCACCTGTGTCCCCTTGTGCGTGTGCCCCTTGTGTTAAATAGCCTGTCTTTATCTACCCTATCAATTCCCTTCAGAACCTTGAATGTGGTGATCATGTCCCCCCCTAACTCTTCTGTCTTCCAGCGAAGTGAGGTTTAATTCCCGTAGTCTCTCCTCGTAGGTCATACCTCTCAGCTCGGGTACTAGTCTGGTGGCAAACCTTTGAACCTTTTCCAGTTTAGTCTTATCCTTGACTAGATATGGACTCCATGCTGGGGCTGCATACTCCAGGATTGGCCTGACATATGTGGTATACAAAGTTCTGAATGATTCTTTACACAAGTTTTTGAATGCCGTTCGCATGTTGGCCAGCCTGGCATATGCCGCTGATGTTATCCTCTTAATATGTGATACAGGAGACAGGTCTGGCGTGATATCAACCCCCAAGTCTTTTTCTTTCTCTGACTCCTGAAGAATTTCCTCTCCCAGATGATACCTTATGTCTGGCCTCCTGCTCACTACACCTATCTTCATTACATTACATTTGGTTGGGTTAAACTCTAACAACCATTTGTTCGACCATTCCTTCAGCTTGTCTAGGTATTCTTGAAGCCTCAAACAGTCCTCTTCTGTCTTAAATCCTACTCATAATGTTGGCATCGTCCGCAAACATTGAGAGAAATGAATCTATACCCTCCGGGAGATCATTTACATATATCAGAAACAAGATAAGACCGAGTACAGAGCCCTGTGGGACTCCACTGGTGACTTCACGCCAATCGGAGGTCTCACCCCTCACCGTAACTCTCTGCTTCCTATTGCTTATGTACTCCCGTATCCACTGGAGCACCTTACCAGCTACACCTGCCTGTCTCTCCAGCTTATGTACCAGCCTCTTATGCAGTACTGTGTCAAAGGCTTTCCGACAATCCAAGAAAATGTAGTCCGCCCAGCCCTCTCTTTCTTGCTTAATCTTTGTCACCTGGTCGTAGAATTCTATTAAGCCAGTCAGGCAAGATTTACCCTCCCTGAACACATGTTGGCGATTTGTCACGAAGTCCCTTCTCTCCAGATGTGTTTCCAGGTTTTTTCTCACGATCTTCTCCATCACCTTGCATGGTATACAAGTCAAGGACACTGGCCTGTAGTTCAGTGACTCTTGCATGTCACCCTTTTTGTATATTGGGACCACATTCGCCGTCTTCCATATTTCTGGTATGTCTCCCGTCTCCAGTGACTTACTTTACACTATGGAGAGTGGCAAGCAAAGTGCCTCTGCACACTCTTTCAGTACCCATGGTGAGATCCCGTCTGGATCAACAGCCTTTCTAACATCCAGATCCAGCAGGTGTCTCTTGACCTCCTCTCTCGTAATTTCGAACTCTTCCATGGCCGCCTGGTTTACCTCCCTTTCTCCTAGCACAGTGACCTCACCTTGTTCTATTGTGAAGACCTGGAACCTCTTGTTGAATTCTTCATACACTTCTTTGTCATTCTCTGTATACCTGTCCTCGCCTGTTCTAAGTTTCAATACCTGTTTTTTCACTGTTGTTTTCCTTCTGATGTGACTGTGGAGTAGCTTTGGTTCGGTCTTGGCTTTGTTTGCTATATCATTTTCAAAACTTTTCTCTGCTTCTTTTCTCACCCTGACGTACTCATTCCTGGTTCTCTGGGATCCCTCTCTGGTTTCTGGTGTTCTGTTATTCCGGTAGCTCCTCCACGCCCTTTTGTTCACTTTCTTCGCTTCCATACATGCCCTATTATACAATGGATTCTTCTGTTGCTTCTCGGATTTTTCCCTTTGGGCTGGGATGAACCTGTTTACTGCCTCCTGACACTTTTGGGTAACATAGTCCATCATACCTTGTGCAGACTTGTCTCTGAGGTCTGTGTCCCAAGGTATTTCACTTAGGAAACTTCTCATCTGTTCAAAATTCCCCTTTCGGTATGCCAGCTTTTTTATTCCTAGTTCCTTTTTGGGGGGAGATAAGTCCTAGCTCTATCAGATACTCAAAGTTTAATACACTGTGATCACTCATTCCCAAGGGCTCTTCCATCTTAACTTCCCTTATATCCCACTCATTTAGGGTAAATATCAAATCAAGCATTGCTGGTTCATCTTCTCCTCTCATTCTTGTTGGGTCCTTGATGTGCTGGCTTAGAAAGTTTCTTGTTGCCACGTCCAGCAGCTTAGCTCTCCATGTTTCTGGTCCTCCATGCGGGTCTCTGTTCTCCCAATCTATCTTCCCATTGTTGAAGTCTCGGTTAATTAGTAGTCCAGATCCATTCCTGCTACCAACAGAAGCTGCTCTTTCTATTATGTTAATGGTGGCCATGTTGTTCCTATCATATTCCTGTCTGGGTCTTCTGTCATTTGGTGGTGGATTATATATGACTACGACTATAATTTTTTCCCTCCAGTTGTTATGGTACCTGCTATGTAGTCACTGAAACCTTCACAGCCCTGAATAACCATCTCCTCAAAATCCCAGCCTTTTCTTACTAGCAGAGCTACACCACCACCACCTCTTCCTTTCCTCTCTTTCCTCATAACATAATAGTCCTGTGGGAACACAGCATTTGTTATCACTTTCATTAGCTTTGTTTCTGTGAGGGCTATTATGTCTGGGTTTTCCTTTAGTACCCATTCTCCAAGTTCATTTGCTTTATTTGTAATTCCATCTATGTTAGTGTACATTGCTTTGAGGCTCAGTTTCTTCTGTCTCTTCTCAAATCGCCTCCTTGGTGAGTGTTCTGCTCGTGGGGGAAGCTGTTCCATGGGTGTGAGGACCTGTGAGATGGATAACAGGGTCTCAGAGGATACTGGAATGAGGGGCGGGGGATCCAGTGAAGGGGGAGGGACAGGGAGGGTATGGGGTGAAAGGGGAGTGTGGACAGAAAGGAAAGGGGGGGAGGGGGGACTCGGCGGGAGGATGGGAGGAGGGCAGGGGTAGAAGGGTGGGAATTGGGTGTGGGGGGAGGGAAATTTGGCTGAACATTTGAATGGGGGGCAGGTAGGGTTTGAGGTAGGGGGGTTTTCTATGCAGAGGAGGGTGTGTGTGTGTGTGTGTGTGTGTGTGTGTGTGTGTGTGTGTGTGTGTGTGTGTGTGTGTGTGTGTGTGTGTGTGTGTGTGTGTGTCTGTGTGTGTGTGTGTGTGTGTGTGTGTGTGTGCGCGCGTGTGTGTGTGTGTGTGTGTGTGTGTGTGTGTGTGTGTGTGTGTGTGTGCGTGTGTGTGTGTGTGTGTGTGTGTGTGTGTGTGTGTGTGTGTGTGTGTGTGTACTCACCTAGTTGTGCTTGCGGGGGTTGAGCTCTGGCTCTTTGGTCCCGCCTCTCAACTGTTAATCAACAGGTGTACAGGTTCCTGAGCTTATTGGGCTCTATCATATCTACACTTGAAACTGTGTATGAGTCAGCCTCCACCATCACATCCTAATGCATTCCATTTGTCAACCACTCTGACACTAAAAAAGTTCTTTCTAATATCTCTGTGGCTCATTTGGGCACTCAGTTTCCACCTGTGTCCCCTAGTGTGTGTTCCCCTTGTATTAAATAGCTTGTCTTTATCAACCCTGTCGATTCCCTTGAGAATCTTGAATATGGTGATCATGTCCCCCCTAACTCTTCTGTCTTCCAGCGAAGTGAGGTTTAATTCCCGTAGTCTCTCCTCGTAGCTCATACCTCTCAGCTCAGGTACTAGTCTGGTGGCAAACCTTTGAACCTTTTCCAGTTTAGTCTTATGCTTGACTGGATATGGACTCCATGCTGGAGCTGCATACTCCAGGATTGGTCTGACATATGTGGTATATAATGTTCTGAAAGATTCCTTACACAAGTTTCTGAAGGCCATTATTATGTTAGCTAACCTGGCATATGCTGCTGATGTTATCCTCTTGATATGAGCTTCAGGGGACAGGTCTAGCGTGATATCAACCCCCAGGTCTTTCTCTCTCTCTCTGACTCTTGAAGTATCTCATCTCCCAAATGATACCTTGTATCTGGTCTCCTGCTTCCAACCCCTATCTTCATTACATTACATTTGCTTGGGTTAAACTCTAACAGCCATTTGTTCGACCATTCCTGCAGCTTGTCCAGGTCTTCTTGAAGTCTCAAGCTGTCCTCCTCTGTCTTAATCCTTCTCATAATTTTGGCGTCGTCAGCAAACATTGAGAGGAATGAGTCTATTCCCTCTGGGAGATCATTTACGTATATCAGAAACAGGATAGGTCCAAGCACAGAGCCCTGTGGGACTCCACTGGTGACTTCACGCCATTCTAAGGTCTTACCCCTCACTGTAACTCTCTCCTTCCTATTGCTTAGGTACTCCCTTATCCACTGGAGCGTCCTTCCAGTTACTCCTGCCTGTTTCTCCAGCTTATGCATCAACCTTTTATAGGGTACTAGGTCAAAGGCTTTCCGACAGTCCAAACAAATGCAGTCCACCCATCCTTCTCTTTCTTGCTTAATCTTTGTCACCTGATCGTAGAATTCTATCAAGCCTGTAAGGCAAGATTTACCCTCCCTGAATCCATGTTGATGGGTTGTCACGAAGTCTCTTCTCTCCAGATGTGTTACTAGGTTTTTTCTCACAATCTTCTCCATCACCTTGCATGGTATACAAGTTAAGGACACTGGCCTGTAGTTCAGTGTCTCTTGTCTGTCACCCTTTTTGTATATTGGTACTACATTAGCAGTCTTCCATATTTCTGGTAGGTCTCCCGTTTCCAGTGACCTACTATACACTATGGAGAGTGTCAAACAAAGTGCTCCTGCACACTCTCTCAATACCCATGGTGAGATTCCGTCCGGCCCAACAGCTTTTCTCACATCCAGCTCCAATAGGTGCTTCTTGATCTCATCTCTTGTAATTTCGAACCTTTCCAAGGTCACCTGGTTTGCTGCCACCTCTCCTAGCGCCGTGACGTCACCCTGTTCTATTGTAAAGACCTCCTGGAACCTTTTGTTGAGTTCTTCACACACCTCTTTGTCATTCTCTGTGTACCTGTCTTCGCCCACCCTAAGTTTCATCACCTGTTCCTTCACTGTTGTCTTCCTCCTGATGTGACTGTGTAGTAGCTTTGGTTCGGTCTTGGCTTTATTAGCTATATCATTTTCATACCTTTTCTCAGCTGCTCTTCTCACACTAACATACTCGTTACTGATTCTCTGGTATCTCTCTCTACTTTCTGGTGTTCTGTTATTACGGAAGTTCCTCCATGCCCTTTTGTTCAGCTCCTTTGCTTTCATACATTCCCTATTAAACCACGGATTCTTCCTTTGCTTCTCTGTTTTTTTCCTGTCGGACTGGGACAAACCTGCTTACAGCCTCCTGACATTTTTGGGTGACATAGTCCATCATGTCTTGTACGAACTTGGTTCCGAGTTTTGTGTCCCAATGTATATCCCATAGGAATTTATTCATCTCCTCATAGTTTCCTTTTCGGTATGCCAGCCCTTTGTTTCCCAGTTCTTTTTTGGGTGTGATAATTCCTAGCTCAAGCAGGTACTCAAAGCTCAATACACTATGATCACTCATTCCCAATCGGGCTTCCTACTTAACTTCCATTATATCCGACTTATTTAGGGTAAATATCAGATCAAGCAAGGCTGGTTCATCCCCTCCTCTCACTCTTGTCGGTCCCTTGACGTGTTGACTTAAAAAGTTTCTTGTTGCCACATCCAGCAGCTTAGCTCTCCATGTGTCTGGGCCTCCATGTGGGTCTCTGTTCCCCAATCTATCTTCCCATGGTTGAAGTCTCCCATTATTAGTAGTCTGGATCCGTTCCTGCTAGCCGCAGAAGCTGCTCTCTCTATTATATTGATGGTGGCCAAGTTGTTTCTATCATATTCCTGTCTGGGTCTTCTGTCATTCGGTGGGGGATTATATATATCTACGACTATAATTTTCTGTCCTCCAGTTGCAATAGTGCCTGATATGTAGTCACTGAAACTTTCACAGTTCTGAATTACCATCTCTTCGAAACTCCAACCTTCTCTTAGTAGCAAAGCTACATCACCTCCTCCTCTCCCTTCTCTCTCTTTCCTCACTACATAGTAGCCCTGTGGAAACACTGCGTTTGTTATAGTTTTCGTTAGCTTTATATCTGTGAGTGCTATTATGTCTGGGTTTTCTTCTAGTGCCCATTCTCCGAGTTTACTTGTTTTATTTGTAATCCCATCCATGTTAGTGTACATTGCCTTGAAGCTCACTTTCTTCTGTTCATTTTCTTGTCCCTTTCTTGGCGAGCATTCTGCTGGTGTGGGAAGCTGTTCCGTGGGTGAGAAGATCTGTGAGGTGGTTTGTAGGGTCTCAGAGGATTTTGGGGTGGGGGGTGGGGGTTTAAGGGAAGGGGGGGACAGGTAGGGTGTGGGTTTGGGGGAGATAGGGGGGGACATGGGGGATACGGGGTGAGGGGGGAGGAGGGATAGGGAGAGTATGGGATGAAGGGGAAGGAGAGACAGGGGGGGAAAGGTGGGAGGGGGGTCATGATAGGAATGCGGAGACAGAATCAGAATGGGGTGGGGGGGGGGTTTGTGGGGGCAGGTAGGGTGAGGGGAACGGAGGGTTTCTATGCAGATTGGGGTGGTGGTGTTGCCCTCCCCTCTGGTGTTTCTGGGATGCTGATCTTGGGTTCCCCTCTTGTCTCTAGGGCTGTTGTGTTGGGGGCTGTGATTTCCTGGTTTGCTCCTCTCTCCCTGCGCTTCCTCCTTGCCTCTGCTGCTCTATCTCTCTCCTCCTTCATCCTGTCCCTCTGCAGGAATACATTTTTGTATCCCTCCACATGCTGCAGACGACTCTTCCTTTCGAAAATATCCTCCTTCGAGGTTTCGTTTGTAAACACCACCTTTACAAGTCGGTTTCTGTCCTTGTTGTACCAGCCCAACCAGCCCAAGAGAGAGAGAGCAAGAGAGAGAGAGAGAGAGAGAGAGAGAGAGAGCAAGAGAGAGAGATAGATAGAGAGAGAGAGAGAGAGAGAGAGAGAGAGAGAGAGAGAGAGAGAGAGAGAGAGAGAGAGAGAGAGAGAGAGAGAGAGAGAGAGAGAGAGAGAGAGAGAGAGAGAGAGAGAGAGAGAACGTGTGTGTGCGTGTGTGCGCGTGGGATGGGGTTAAGAGGAGATGTGATGTTGTCTGCAGATTACGGCAGGTAAGAGAAGGGGTAAGGTGGATTATGAGTGAGGATTTTATCCCCTTTCCACGAAAGGTGTTAATCCCTTCTAACC
This sequence comes from Procambarus clarkii, assembly GCF_040958095.1. Taxonomy (NCBI): domain Eukaryota; kingdom Metazoa; phylum Arthropoda; class Malacostraca; order Decapoda; family Cambaridae; genus Procambarus; species Procambarus clarkii. The sequence continues at coordinate 505,276 of NC_091239.1, forward strand.
TGACTGGACGTATGTGTGAGTTCGTGCGTGTGCGTGTGTTTGTTTTTGCGTGTGCATGCGTGTGTGCTTGCAAACGTATGTGTGCGTGCGTGCGTGTGTGTGTGCGTGTGTTACGGAGGTCCTGTAAAATGTCAACCACTTCCCAAATTGAGCCACTTTGATATTTTAAATGTATCTGATACTGAACAAGAATTTGGTAATATTTTACCTCTGTACACCTGAAGAATTGAGCAGAATTTGTGTGTGCGTTTTTGCGTGTGCGTGTGTGTGTGCATGCAAACGTATGTGGGCATGCGTGCGTGCGTGTGTCACGAGTTCCCGTAAGCGTTAACTTCTACCAAAATGAGCCACTTTGAGATTTTTTAAATATATATGCTATCCTGAACAAGAATTTGATAATATTTGACCGTGCACTGTACACCTGATTAATTAACCAGAGAGGGGTACATACCAGTCTGCCTTTCTGCTCACACAACTAGATGAGTAATGATGATGTCTGGTTGATGGTGCTCTGTTGTCGCCTTCCACTTGGTGATTCACTAAGTGCTAGTAGATTGATGATGGCGGTTCTTCTCTATCTACACAAAACTCTGGAGTCATTCACTGTATCGTTGTGTTACAATTCACTAATTTACTTTACCACTGATCAGTCACCACCCAACAAACACAATCAGGCAGTTCCACGGCGGGTCGTCCCACCTGGCTGTAAGGTCAGGTCGCTCCATGCGGTCCTCCACACTTATATGCACCTGTGATGCCACTAGCTCCACTTTGGTTTCTTCGCACTATCGCTAGCGATATGACTATGCTATGTACGTGTATGAGTGTATGTGTGTGTGTGTTTGTGTGTGTGTGTGTGTGTGTGTGTGTGTGTGTGTGTGTGTGTGTGTGTGTGTGTGTGTGTGTGTGTGTGTGTGTGTGTGTGTGTGTGTGTGTGTACTCACCTATTTGTACTCACCTATTTGTGCTTGCAGGATCGATCATTGACTCTTGGATCCCGCCTTTCCAGCTATCGGTTGTTTACAGCAATGACTCCTGTCCCATTTCCCTATCATTCCTAATTTTAAAAGTATGAATAGAGTTTGCTTCCACAACCTGTTCCCCAAGTGCATTCCATTTTTCCACTACTCTCACGCTAAAAGAAAAGTTCCTAACATCTCTGTGACTCATTTGAGTTTCCAGTTTCCATCCATGTCCCCTCGTTCTGTTATTATTACGTGTGAACATTTCATCTATTTCCACTTTGTCAATTCCCCTGAGTATTTTATATGTCCCTATCATATCTCCTCTCTCTCTTCTTTTCTTTAGTGTCGTAAGGTTCAGTTCCTTCAGACGCTCTTCATATCCCATCCCTCGTAACTCTGGGACAAGCCTCGTCGCAAACCTCTGAACCTTCTCCAGTTTCCTTATGTGTGTCTTCAGGTGGGGTGTCCATGATGGCGCAGCATACTCTAAGACGGGTCTCACGTAGGCAGTGTAAAGCGCCCTAGAAGCCTCCTCACTTAGGTTGCTGAATGAAGTTCTAATTTTCGCCAGTGTAGAGTACGCTGCTGTCGTTATCCTATTTATATGTGCCTCAGGAGTTAGATTAGGTGTCACATCCACTCCCAGGTCCCTTTCTCGAATCGTTACAGGTAGGCAGTTCCCCTTCATTGTGTACTGTCCCTTTAGTCTCCTATCACCTGATCCCATTTCCATAACTTTACATTTACTGGTGTTGAACTCCAGTAGCCATTTCCCTGACCATCTCTGCAACCTGTTCAAGTCCTCTTGGAAGATCCTACAATCCTCGTCTGTCACAACTCTTCTCATTAATTTTGCGTCATCCGCAAACATTGACATGTATGATTCCACTCCTGTAAACATATCATTTACGTAAATTAGAAAGAGGATTGGTCCCAGCACCGATCCTTGAGGTAGTCCACTTGTTACTGTTCGCCAGTCCGACTTCTCGCCCCTTACCATTACCCTCTGGCTCCTTCCTGTTAGGTAGTTCTTCACCCATGCTAGGGCCTTTCCGCTTACTCCTGCCTGCCTCTCAAGTTTGTATAGCAGTCTCATGTGCGATACTGTATCAAAGGCCTTTTGGCAGTCAAGAAATATGCAGTCTACCCAGCCTTCTCTGTCCTGCCTTATACTTGTTACTTTATCATAGAATTCTAAAAAGTTTGTTAGGCATGATTTCCCTGTCCAGAACCCATGTTGGTGCTTGTTTACAAATCCAATGCTCTCCAGGTGCTCAACAAGTCTTAGCCTAACCATGGGTTATTATATTCACTCCTGCTTTTTTCCTTTACTGTTGGAATAAATCTCTCTTCAGCCTCCTTGCATTTCCATATGACTTGGTTCATCATACCTTGCACTGTTTTTCCTCTAAGTTCTTCCTCCCACTGCACTTCTCCCAGGTGTGTGTGTGTGTGTGTGTGTGTGTGTGTGTGTGTGTGTGTGTGTGTGTGTGTGTGTGTGTGTGTGTGTGTGTGTGTGTGTGTGTGTGTGTGTGTGTGTGTGTGTGTGTGTGTGTACTCACCTAATTGTGATTGAAGGGGTTGAGCTCTGGTTCTTTGGTTCAGCCTCTCATCTGTCAATCAACTAGTGTATAGATTCCTGAGCCTATTGGGCGCTATCATATCTATATTTGAAAATGTGTATGGAGTCAGCCTTCATCACATCACTTCCTAATGCATTCTATTTATTAACTACTCTGACACTGAAAAAATTCTTTCTAACGTCTCTGTGGCTCATCTGGGTACTAAGTTTCCACCTGTGTCTCCTTGTTCGTGTTCCGCCCGTGCTGAAGAGTTTGTCTTTGTCCACCCTGTCAATTCCCCTGAGAATTTTGTAGGTGGTTATCATGTCTCCCTTTACTCTTCTGTTTTCCAGGGTTTTGAGGTTCAGCTCTCTTAGCCTTTCCTTGTAGCTCATTCCTTTCAGTTCCGGGACAGGTCTGGGCATAATCTTTCCGTTTGAATCTTTTCTAACTTCGTCTTGTGTTTAACTAGGTATGGACTCCAGGCTGGAGCTGCATACTCCAGGATTGGTCTTACATAAGTGGTATACAGGGTCCTGAACGATTACTTACACAATTTTATAAAGGCAGTTCTTATATTGGCCAGTCTAGCATGTGCCGCTGATGATATCCTTTTGATGTGGGCCTCTGGGGACAGGTTCTGTGTGATACCGACCCCCAGATCTTTTTCTCTATTTGACTCTCTCAGGATTTCACCTCCCAGATGGTACCTTGTGTTCAGCCTTCTGCTCCCTTCGCCTAATTGCATTACTTTACACTTTCCTGAGTTTAACTTTAGTAGCCATTTTCTAGACCATTCCTCCAGTTTGTTCAGGTCGTCCTGTACCTGTAGTCTCGGTCTATCTTCATCTGTTTTGATTCTTCTCATAATTTTTGCGTCATCAGCAAAATCACACACATCATCATGTGTGTGTGTTTGTGTGTGTGTGTGTGTGTGTGTGTGTGTGTACTCACCTATTTGTGGTTGCGGGGGTTGAGCTTTGGCAATATGGTCCTGCCTCTCAACTGTCAATCAACTGGTGTACAGATTCTTGAGCCTACTGGGCTCTATCATATCTACATTTGAAACTGTGTATGGAGTCAGCCTTCACCACATCACTGCCTAATGCATTCCATCCGTTAACTACTCTGACACTGAGAAAGTTCCTTCTAACGTCTCTGTGGCTCATGTGGATACTCAGTTTCCACCTGTGTCCTCTTGTTCACGTCCCACCAGTGTTGAATAGTTTGTCCTTGTTTACCCAGTCGATTCCCCTGAGGATTTTGTAGGTTGTGATCATGTCTCCCCTTACTCTTCTGTCTTCCAGTGTCGTAAGGTGCATTCCCCACAGCCTTTCCTAGTAACTCATGCCTCTTAGTTCTGGGACTAGTCTAGTGGCATTCCTTTGGACTTTTTCCAGCTTCGTCTTGTGCTTTAAAAGGTACGGGCTCCATGCTGGGGCCGCATACTCCAGGATTGGTCTTACATATGTGGTGTACAAGATTCTGAATGATTCCTTACACAGGTTTCAGAACGCTGTTCTGATCTTAGCCAGCCTCGCATATGCCGCAGACGTTATTCTTTTTATGTGGGCTTCAGGAGACATGTTTGGTGTGATATCAACTCCTAGATCTTTCTCTCTGTCCGTTTCATTAAGTACTTCATCTCCTATTCTGTATCCTGTGTCTGGCCTCCTGTTTCCACTGCCTAGTTTCATTACTTTGCATTTACTCGGGTTGAACTTCAACAGCCATTTGTTGGACCATTCACTCAGTCTGTCTAGGTCATCTTGTAGCCTCCTACTATCGTCCTCAGTTTCAATCCTCCTCATAATTTTTGCATCATCGGCAAACATTGAGAGAAACGATTCTATACCCTCTGGGAGATCATTTACATTTATCAGAAACAGTATAGGTCCAAGGACTGACCCCTGCGGGACTCGTAACGTCTCGCCCATCTGAGACCTCACCCCTTACACTGACTCGTTGTCTCCTGTTGCTTAGGTACTCCTGTATCCAACGGAGTACCTTCCCTTTCACTCCAGCCTGCATCTCCAGCTTTTTCACTAGCCTCTTGTGTGGCACTGTATCAAAGGCTTTCTGACAATCCAAAAATATGCAGTCTGCCCACCCTTCTCTTTCTTGCCTTATTTTTGTTGCCTAGTCGTAGAATTCAAGTAACCCTGTGAGGCAGGACCTGAATCCATGTTGGTGCTGTGTTACAAAGTTCTTTCGCTCCAGGTGCTCCACTAGCTTTCTTCGCACAATCTTCTCTATCAGCTTGCCTAATATGCAGGTTAGGGACACTGGCCTGTAATTCAGTGCCTCCTGTCTATCCCCTTTCTTGTATATCGGGACTACGTAAGTTGCTTTCCCAAGTTCTGGCAGTTCCCCTGTTGCCAGAGAGTTGTTATACACTATGGAGAGTGGTAGGCACAGTTCTTCTGCTCCTTCCTTTAGTACCCAAGGGGAGATTCCATCTTGGCCTATAGCCTTTGTCACAACCAACTCTAGTAAACACTTCCTTACTTCCCCGCTGGTAATCTGAAACTCTTCCAGTGGTTCCTGGTTAGCTATTCCATCTCTTATCTCTTGGATCTCTCCTTGCTCTAAGGTGAACACCTCTTGGAATTTCTTATTCAGTTCCTCACACACTTCCTTGTCGTTTGTAGTGAATCTTTCTGCCCCTATCCTTAATTTCATAACCTGTTTCTTTACTGATGTTTTTCTCCTGATGTGGCTATGCAGCAATTTAGGCTGAGTCTTTGCCATGCTTGCAATGTCGTTTTCGTATTGTCTTTCTGCCTCTCTTCTCATCCTGACATATTCATTCCTAACATTCTGGTATCTTTCTCTGCTCTCCAGTGTCCTGTTATTCCTATAGTTTCTCCATGTGGGTTCTCATCCTTGTGGGTTCTCTGACATGCTGGGTTAAGAAGTTTCTAGTCACCACCTCCAGTAGTTTGGCTCTCCACGTATCCTCGCCACCATGCGGTTCCTTGTTCTTCCAATCAATCCTTCCATGATTGAAGTCCCCCATGATGAGCAGGTGGGATCTATTTCTACAGGCAGCAGAGGCTGCCCTCTCAATTATAGTGTTAACTGCCATGTTGTTGTTTTCGTACTCTTGACCGGGACTTCTGTCATTTGGTGGAGGGTTATATATTACTGCTACTACTATCCTTGGTCCTCCCATTGTCATGGTGCCTGCTATGAAGTCTCTGAAACCCTCACAGCCCGGGATAGCCATCTCCTTAAAACTCCATTCCTTTCTCATGAGTAGGGCCACTCCGCCTCCTCCCCTACCTTCCCTCTCTTTCCTTATTACTGTGTACTCCTGGGGAAACACGGCATTCGTTATGATTCCAGAGAGTTTTGTTTCAGTGAGTCCGATTACATCTGGGTTCACTTTTTGTGCTCTTTCCCTTAGTTCACTTGCCTTGCTTGTGATCCCTTTTATGTTCGAGTACATTACCTTGAAACTGACTCTCTTCTGCTTCTCCTCTGGGGGGACCTGTGGGGTCTGGGAGGATCTGGTATGGGGAGACTGGTGGAGGAGGAAGGGCTTGGGGGTGGGGGGTGGGATAGAGAGGGGAAGGGTATGGGGGGTGGATGAGAGGGGGAGGGTTGAGGAGGGTGAGAGGGGGAGGGTTGAGGGGGGTGAGAGGAGGAGGTTTGGGGGGATGGGGGAGAAGGGGGGCGGGTTTGGGGGGGCAGTAAAGGGGGGAGGCCTTGGGGGCGTGGGGGAAAAGGGAAGGATGAGGTGGGTGAGGAAGAGGGGGAGGGTTTTGGGGAGTGGTGGAGAGGGGAAGGCTTAGGTGGAGTGGGGGAGAGTGGGGGGCTTAGGGGGGCCGGGAAGAACGTAGGGCTTGTGGGTGGGAGAGACAGGAGGGCATGTGGGAGAAGGGAGGTCCTGGGGGGAGAGGAGAGTGGGAGGAGGGGGGTGAGTAAAAGGAGGGGGTGGGTGGGGGGAGGGTGCCTTAGGTGGGTACTTAGTAGGGGGCTGACAGGGGTTGGGGCTGGTAAGGTGTCTGTTGGGTAGAATGTGGGGGTGGTGCCGCACTCCCTGTGGCTAGTGTACTGTTTGAGGAGGGTTCCCCACTCCCCTCTGGGATTGTAGGGATCAGGGTTGTGGCTCCCTGATTCCTTTTTCTCTCCCTGCACTCCTTCCTCGCGTCTGCTGCCTGCTTTCTCTCTTCCCTTGTCATATCCCACTGCAGGAATACTTTTTTGAACTTCTCTACATTTTCTAGACAGCACTTCCTTGCTAATAGTTCCTCTTTCATGATTTTGCTCATGAATACCACCTTTATCATTCGGTCTCTGTCCTTGTTGTACTTTCCAAGCCTGAAAACCTTTTCAACATTTTGTTCAGTTCCCTCCATCCATACCTCTTTAAGGATCTCTTTAACTATGTTTCTATCCTTGTCTCTCCTTTCCTTTGGTCTGGTCCCTGTTTGCTCTTTAATGCCTGCTACTACTACTGCTCTTTTTCTCTCTATCAGCCGGCAAGTACATCTAGCTGCTTCCTGTGAGGAGGCCACTTCCATGGCAACTTCCTTAACTGCAGACCTAGCTTCAGGGCTCATTTTAAGCATTTCAGCATATGAGAGCTGAGGTGTGGAGGTCCCCTCCACAGTAGCATTTCTGTCTCCCTGAGGTACGGTTTGTGTCAGTATTGTGGAGAAGTCTTCTTCAGGCATCTTATCTCCTCCTTTGCTGCCCTTAGTTCATCCTGCAGGTTGGCTACTGTATCCCTCATTACCCTCAGTCCTTCACTGAATTCATCCCACATATGCTGGAATACTCCCTTCATCCAGGATTCCTGTTCCACCCCATCCTCTGAATTTGTTCCAGCCACGATTGTCATCCTGCGTTTGTCACCCCGAGTTCGTGTCCCTTCCATGTTTTCCCTATGAGAGAGAGAGAGAAAGAGAGAGGGAGGGAGAGGGAGAGAGGGAGAGAGAGTGAGAGAGAGAAAGAGAGAGAGAGAGAGAGAGAGAGAGAGAGAGAGAGAGAGAGAGAGAGAGAGAGAGAGAGAGAGAGAGAGAGAGAGAGAGAGAGAGAGAGAGAGAGAGAGAGAGAGAGAGAGAGAGGGGAGAGATAGAGAGGGAGAGGGGGATATAGAGGGAGAGGGAGAGAGAGAGAGAGAGAGAGAGAGAGAGAGAGAGAGAGAGAGAGAGAGAGAGAGAGAGAGAGAGAGAGAGAGAGAGAGAGAGAGAGAGAGAGAGAGAGAGAGAGAGAGAGAGAGAGAGAGAGAGAGAGAGAGAGGAGAGATATAGAGGGAGAGGGGGATATAGAGGGAGAGGGAGAGAGAGAGAGAGAGAGAGAGAGAGAGAGAGAGAGAGAGAGAGAGAGAGAGAGAGAGAGAGAGAGAGAGAGAGAGAGAGAGAGAGAGAGAGGAGAGAGAGAGAGAGAGAGAGAGAGAGAGAGAGAGAGAGAGAGAGAGAGAGAGAGAGAGAGAGAGAGAGGAGAGATATAGAGGGAGAGGGAGAGAGAGAGAGAGAGAGTAGACTCGGGTGGGGAAGGAGAGAGAGGAGAGATATAGAGGGAGAGGGGGATATAGAGGGAGAGGGAGAGAGAGAGAGGAGAGAGGAGAGGAGAGAGAGAGAGAGAGAGAGGAGAGAGAGAGAGAGAGAGAGAGAGAGAGAGAGAGAGAGAGAGAGAGAGAGAGAGAGAGAGAGAGAGAGAGAGAGAGAGGGGAGGAGAGGATAGAGGGGGAGAGGGGGAGAGGAGAGAGAGAGAGAGAGAGAGAGAGAGAGAGAGAGAGAGAGAGAGAGAGAGAGAGAGAGAGAGAGAGAGAGGAGAGAGAGAGAGAGAGAGAGAGAGAGAGAGAGAGAGAGAGAGAGAGAGAGAGAGAGAGAGAGAGAGAGAGAGAGAGAGAGAGAGAGAGAGAGAGGAGAGAGAGAGAGGAGAGATATAGAGGGAGAGGGAGAGAGAGAGAGAGAGAGAGAGAGAGTAGACTCGGGTGGGGAAGGTTGTGGGGCTACGTGGCGCTGTTTTTTTTTCTAAATTTTCGGAGTTTATCAGCTCGCTGGAATCTGAGCTATGCGTATGACGTGTGTGAATACTCAGTGATCGTTGTGGATAGTGTTATGACAGTGAAAACCGCGTAACCTTCGTGATTTTAGTGATTTTGTGGTGCGTGTTTACAGTGAGGACTGGATAGCGCCAGGCGCCGGCAGGCCTCCGCCCGCCTCTCCCCAGTCCCAACGGTCAGCTGACTGGCCTCTCTCTCTCTCTCTCTCTCTCTGCCGGGTGTCGCACCTGACTGTGCTTGCCTAGAGTGACTTTTTTCTGGACGTAACTATGTCGAATCATATTAAGATCTTGAAACCTAGATCTGTGTCTGGATATTTTCCACAATATTTCTGTTGTGTTTGTGGGTATACTACAAGGAAGAGTTTGTTCAGTGCAGGGAGGATAAGTGTCCTAACATTTGTCACACACAGTGCAAGACAGACCCTGACTTCTGCTTTACTCAAGTGCCAGATCTCAGGACCCAGCGGGGGATTGATGATCCTGTGGAGTACGACACGGAATCTGACTTTGCACCACAGCATGACCTGACAAATTCCTTCCTAACAGACACATCTACTGATCAACAGGCTGCTTTTATTCAGTTTTATAAACTCTCCCAGAAGTTTCTCCAACATAGGGAGGCTCTAATTGACATTCTGGGGCTCATTGACTCCTTCAAGGCAGTGTGCGAAAATCAGAACACAGTATCAACAACAGACACAAGCTGCTCTGCACATAGTGCCGAGGTTGACAGTTGCTGGTCTAATCACATTGCTAGTAACTCCGAGGCTAAAGCTTGGTGGGACTCTATCCAACATAAAGCCTCACAGGAAACTTTGAACCGCAACTCCGAATCTGCAAATCCATCTGCAGGTCTTCCAGATACATCTTTGTTGCCACCAACACCTTCTGTTGTTCTGTTGCCACCAACTGAGGAAACACACAGTAGTTTGAATACAATACCCAGTGTGACTTCCACTCCTGCCAATTCAGACACACTGAAACCGACACCTACAGCTGTCAATCAAGCGGTGCCCACTGTACCAGTACAAGGGCCAAATCAAAACTCAACTAGTCAATATAGGTCTAGAAGGAGTGGTCGAAGACGTATCCGTCCTACTCAGCGTTCTCGGCCTTCACACCCTCAGCAACAACATAACCTTAACCAGGCACTGCATCAACCTCAACAAGGCCCTGAACAACAACAACACCGGCCTCCACAACCTCAGCAACAACATAACCTTAACCAGGCACTGCATCACCAACCTCAACAAGGCCCTGAACAACAACAACACCGGCCTCCACAACCTCAGCAACAACATAACCTTAACCAGGCACTGCATTACCAACCTCAACAAGACCTTGAACATCAACACCAGCAGCACACTCAGCATTGGTCTCATCACCTGAATCAGCGGCTAGCTCTGGCAGTCAACCTCCCAGATTTAAAGTAAGCCCCTGCTCTAAATGCAATCGCAGGGGGCATACAGCTGATACCTGTCGAAGTGATCTCAGGTGTAATTACTGCCACCGAACAGGTCATCAACAGGACACTTGTCGTACCAAAAGGGTCCTGGATAGACAGGAACAAATGTTCAGAGACCTTATCTCGGATCAATCTCAGAAATACTCAGACTTGGTGCATACTCTTACTCGTCAGCACCCTTACTCTCCATACCCAATCCCTGAAGGTGTCGCCTGTGCCTTACTCAGCTCAGCAGATTTACACTCCACCAGCACAGCAGCTACGAGTCTGCCTCCATACACAGCTGCATTCTCAAACAACTTGCAGACATGAGGAGTCAATCGATCAGCATATTGTCTGCCAACATCAGGGGCTTCATGACCAATGTTGGCGATCTCACACACAGCTTTGTGAACACTCATCATTATGATGTGGTTGTAGTGCTAGAAACATTTCTAGATGACAGGACACCCGAGAACTTTGCTACAATTGCCGGTTATACCTCATGGTTGCGCCGAGATAGGCAGGGTCAAGGAGGGGGGGTGTTGCAGTGTGCACCAGCAAATCTGTGTATGCTCAACACATTGATGTGGTCATTCCTGGTCATCTTGAAATTATGTTCTTCATAATATGCTTAAATCCAGGTACCTCAATTCTCTTATGTGCAATGTACAGACTTCAATGGCAGGGTGCTTTCCCAATCACCTTCCTGATGGACAACCTAAACTCCCTGCTAATGCAGCACAACTGTCACCACATTATAATTGTAGGTGACCTCAACCAGTATCTTATACAGAGGGATTTTGATGAACTCTTAGCAGTTTTTAACCTTGAAAATTTTGTTAGCTTTCCTACCCACATATCAGGCTCGTCCCTTGATCCTGTCGTAACTGACCTTCCTGCCAATATTGTTATTGGCAGACCTCTGGGATATGTTGGTTCTTCAGACCACCAGGCTGTCTTTACTACACTGGCTATCCCGACAGATCGAGGTGAAGAATCTGTTCGTACTACCTGGCTATGTTACAGAGGGAACTGGCCAGCCCTACGGTCAGAGCTTGAAGTAACTGATTGGAATGCCTTGCTCGAGGGGGACGTGAACAGCCAAGTAAACGCTTTCACCAGTCATATACTGGACATCCAGTACAGGCATATCCCTCACCGGCAGTATGTGACCAAGCCCACTGATCAGCCTTGGTTTGGATATCGGTGCCGGATGGCAGCTGAAGCCAAAAACAAGGCCTGGAGGAGATTTAAACGGCATCCCGCGGCTCATAACAGAAACATTCATAGACAATCTTGTCGAATAATGAAAGAAGTTCAAAAGTGGGCTATATCCAGATGGGAATCCGAAACTCGAAGAAAACTTGCATCTGGAAGGGTTGGATCCAAGGTCTGGTGGTCCCTGGTAAAGGATCTGGCAGGGGTACTCATCTGAAGACACAATCCCACCTCTAAACAGAGAAGATGGTACTGTGGCAACCAGCAATCAGGAGAAGGCTGATTTACTGGCAAACCACTTTGCTTGCCAAGATGCAGGTCCCTGATCCTGAACGTCAGCCTCCACATCTTGCCCCATGCACTGTGTCTAGGTTGACTGAAGTGGTTATAAATCAGGCTGAAGCTCTCCATCTCCTTAACACGCTAGACACAAGCAAAGCTGTGGGGCCAGATAAGGTCAGTCCAAGACTACTACGCTGCTGCGCTGACCTGTTGGCTCCACCTCTCACGTGCCTCTTCCAACTTGTGCCTAGTTCAAGGAATTTGGCCCTTCCTTATGGAAGAAGGCAGACGTTGTTCCAGTGCACAAAAAGAAGAGCCGCTCAGTAGTTGGTAACTACAGACCTGTGTCACTGCTTTCCATTACTGGACAAGATCCTAGAATCATTAATTGCTTCAGCAAATGATATCATTTTTTGACCGTCATCGGCTAATTTGTGATCGACAGTATGGTTTTAGAAAAGGCCGATCTGCTGCTGATCTCTTGCTAAATCTCTCCTCTAAGTGTCATCAGTCACTGGATGAGTCCAAGATCAGCTGTGTTGTTGCTCTAGATATAGCAGGAGCCTTTGATCGGGTCTGGCACTCTGGATTAGCAGTGAAGCTTCAAGCTTTAGGCATTGCAGGCTCCATCTTAGTGTTATTAAAAGACTACCTTCAAGAACGGACTCTAAGGGTAGTCCTCAATGGAGCAGAATCCGATAGCCACTCAATTGGTGCCAGCGTTCCACAG